>NW_015150723.1:561556-579365 GCF_000732505.1 Cyprinodon variegatus | reverse complement strand
TTATCTTTTTTTCAAAATTTTCCAGATTATTCTCCTTTTCAGTCTCCAGTCTTCTTATAGGATCTCCCTGCATTAATCTCCATCAGTCTGTACTTTACCAACTTCCCTTTCCCCACTTAATAATCACCATCCTTCACATTGGAAATAATGTGTGTAGCATGATGTGCCCTGTTTGCTACAGTGTTTATCATGTAGGCTAAATAATTCAACTTAGGTCTTATTTCACCAGGACATCTGTGTCCATACAGTACATGGCTTTTGGCAAGAAGCAAACTAGACTTCTTTTGGCCTTCATTAAACATGACTCCCTTGTTACCCCGCCTCCAAAGTATTTGCAAGAAAAGTAATGCCAGAGTGGAGGCCTGCTAAACCAGAAACATAAATCAATCGAGTAAAGTCTGGGATTATTTACACTGGGATTATTTACACTGTTTAATGGTGTGAAGGATGAACTCACCGTATGTTATTCTGATTATAAATATAAACACTCAATAAAGTCCTTAATAGCACCCATTTTGCCTTGCTGCATGGAGCACAACTTGTCATAGTAATCAATTCTACTAAAAATCAATGCATGAATCAGTTTTTCTAGATCCTTCTTGGACATTATTTAATCCTGGAGATGTTCTTCAGGTGATAAAAGGCTGACTTAGTAACTGCCTTTATGTGCCTCTGAAGGTTCATCTGATTTCATCATGACACCAAGATTTTGGCCATAATCAGTTGTTTCTAGCTGTATTAGCTGAAGCTGTGGGCTAACTCTGGATGTCTCCTCCTTTGGTCTGAAAATTATTACCTCAGTTATGTTTTTATTTAGTTGGAGAAAATGATGCACATCCATGAATTGATCTGTTCTAAGCATCTAACCAGCGCTCTGAAGGGTTCATAGTCGACTCACCTGGTGACATTGGTGACTAATACAACCAATTGTTCAACAGTATGTGTAAAATGACATGAAAAAGGCATGCTGGCAATGAGCCCTGTAGATCAGGAAGGATACAATAAAAACAGATTCACAATTATTGAAACCAAGTGGCAAATAGTCTGACAGTATGTAAGGGCAACATACCCTGTATTTTAAAAATTGTTTCACATCTCTGTACATTGTAAATTCCAAGTGTTTCACATATTTTATTAAACCTTATTTATTGAAGTAAACTATTAGGATCTCATAAACAAATAATGTGTACGAAATATTTTTTGTTTATTTAGTCAGTATTTAATACAGCTGGCCTCAAAATTATAACAAATATAACAATGTGTCACGGTTTGTTTGGAGGTTTTTATAAGGACCCAAATGCAGAGGCTGACAGGCAGAGGTGAGTTCTTCAAAGGTTTAATAAGAGATCAGGCAACAAAAACAGGTATCCAAAAATCCAACTTAAAAATGTTAAACAAAAACAGGTATCCAAAAGTCCGACATAAAAATAAAAAACAAACCAGAACCATGGAGACATCAGGGGAAAACCATCAAGGAGCCAGGGTGAGAAAAGGTAAGACGAGGAACCAGCAAAGGGGGACTGCAGAGGGAGTGTATTTATGGCTGACTGAACAAAGGTAGGACTAATGAGCTGATAAGGAGCAGGTGTGACTAGAGCTGATGAGGAAGCCAAGGGAGAAGAACACAAGGGGGCAACAGAGGACAGACAGAAAAACCTAAGCAACTTAAATGAATCCAGACACAACAATAAAGCTAGAAAACCTGGCTAAACTTGAAACTGAAAACTTGGAGAAAAACAACAGAACCAAGATCGTTACACAATGGACTATTTCTTTTAATTAAGGTTATTGTAATCAACTATTCAGCCCTTCAATTAATGGAAAGATTTTTTTATGACTGGTTATCAATCTTGGTCAATCTATAGGGTTAATCGACTTTAGAATAATTAATGAATCCATAACTTGCATCCTTACTGATATCAACATCTTGAGCTGTGGAAGTCTGCAGCCCCTCCTTTATTCCCTAGGTGCCAGTTTATGCCATGCTTAAAAAAGTTATATTTTAGACAGATGATTCATCTTGATTATTGTTAAACCAGACATGCTCTATTCTTTTATCTTTATGATGCTTTTTGATTACAATGTTCTCTGCTGAGACCTTCACAGAATAGCTGGTTTATACTGATAATGAATCAAACTAAGGTAGAGAGTAGGTTTTATTTAGGGTATCAGAGTAAAGAGAGCAGACATCAAATTTGTTTTATGAAAAAAATTTTTAAAACATGTATTGCTTTCCTGCAAATTCTAAAAAAAAAAGGTTTTACATAAAATCAAAGTAAGACACGATACACTGTGTTGCTGCAATGTGACAAAGCAAAAAAAAAGTTAAGTAAGTTTAAACATCTTCATACAACTTTGTTTCTTAAGGAGGAGTAGCAAAAATAAGACATCAGTTTGATGGCCCATGCTGACTGTAGTGGTCTGTCAGGAAAAGTGTCAACATTTCCAAGTGTGTGCACATTGTAAATGTCACTTTTAAAGAAAGCATTTCCCAAAAGAGACAAAGAAATATCATATCAAGCCGCTGGCAAAGAGACACAGTAAGCGTACCAGGTGGCTGCTGCATCTTTCAGGACACCTAATCTTGACAGCTTTTCAATACAACCCTCATTAACAAAACAGTTTCTAAAGGCATAAAAATAGGGGTTTAATACATGCTAAATAATTTCATTAAAAAATATTAAATCCAGCCTTTACTAGTTTAACAGCTCTTAAGTCGGACTAAACTTTAACGACTGTGTGAAGCAGCTCTTATGCATTCAGTGAATCCTAATGTAACTGATGAAATCAAAGCAGCTACTGTGTGCAAACAAAAACAGCTCTATTTGAGCAAAGGCTGCCCGCTAAACAAGGCTGGATAGTATGTTGTGTGGTTGAAAGCTTTGAATATGTTGCAGCTTAGTTGAGATAAGGAGGATAGCACAAGGATATTGGGGCAGCTGGAGCCAAAAACCTGTCAGCTAACATTATGGCCAGCCTCCCGAAATCAAAATAAGGAAAGCGTACTGTTTGCATCTGCATACATCAACACATACAGGCCTCTGTACAAAGACTTAAAAAGAAAGAAGATATTTATTCAGCAGGATTTCTACCTTGATTTGTTAGCAGGATATTATAAAAAAAAAAAAAAACTTTTCTTTTTGGCAAAGAGAAAAATAGAATAAAAAACCTGCATTGTTCCATTGGTGAAGATTCCTTTATCATCTGAAGGTTGGTTTTAAAGCAAAAGAACAAACACCTGCTACGACCTCAGCCTCCTCATTGCCACCTTAGAAAAAAGAAAACTAAAATCGTAATAAGAATCAAGTATACCAGTTCTTGTATTTACTCCATTTAGCTCTGAGCTTTTTAAGTTTTTAAAACAAAAAAAAAAAGCTAAATATGTACCTGTGCAGTGATTCATGCACATATCTGTGTCTTATCATCTTATTTCTGTTAAATTTGCATCTGATACAAAATACAGTTTAAACACTTCACTACCTATGAACGAGCTGGGGATATGATGATACTGAGACCATAACTCAGGAACATGACTTGATCTTTTATGACTATCTATCTGCTAATGGCCCAGTGACCACTAGAGACAGGCTGCAGATCCAATGCAACCTTCTAACAAAAAAAAAGAACCAATATTCCTCATATTTATTAAATCCTACACAGTAAAACAACTTAAAGATAAATTATCTCAAGGACTTACTGTATTGGTAGTTTTTGCATTTATTTTGGTACAAAGACTTCAACAAAAGTGCAAAGAAAATACCTGCGAAATTTAAAAGTGCACTTTGAGTTTGCCATCCTAATGCATAACATAAAGTGCTGTGGTTTATAAAGGGCTCTGGTTTATAATTAAAACACCAAGGGAATGTAATCTAAATTTTCTGGTATCTTGCTACACCTCTATACCAGTTAACTGTCCATGTTTATTACCATTTGGAAAAAAAGTTCCTAAACACATGGAAATGAAAATATTTTCCATATTATTTAATTATAGAGCCATGAGTTTAAAACACAATGCATTTTTATTTCAACCTTTGCATAACATAAGCATAGCAATCTATGCTACTAGGATCGCATGACCAACCATGTGAGGTTTTATGTTTTTTTTTTAATATACTGATACTCAATATCAGTTTATCTTGAAAGTAGAAAAACACAATCCGAACTTCATATTTAGTAGGCCTTTATCAGTACTGAACATTTCAGGCAATTCTCTTTTTCTCTGTTAATTAACAATAAAATGGAAGACATTTTTTTTTACAGATAGCATTGGTTTTATCATGCTTTGAACTCAGTTTGCTATCCTTAGTGACAGAATTTTGCCCTTTTTACAGCTTTGTCCAGAAACTGAAAAAAATATTTTGTCACGTATTCGGTTAAAGGGTGCAGCCTTAGATGCAATGACTTTTTGCATTCCTTGCTATAAACTGCAGAATGATACAGTACGCTCTGTTCTCTCACTTTAATTCAATAACCTTACTCCTTTGTTCCCTTTCTGTCTGCTTTACACCTCTGCTTATCACCAAACACAGAGCCAGAAAATAGCTCATACTTTCCTTTTTCATTCTATTGTTTTTTTTTTTTGGCATTCTTAACAACATTCATGTCATCCTTAAAGGAAGACAATTTCTTTCCTTGTGATCTCTGCGGCAAACTGTTTTTATAACTGGTACCTGGAAGGAATGTAATTTGCTGACGTTTTTTATCTACTGTGCTTAAGGGAAGTCAGTCTCACAAGCGCAGTAGAGTATTAAAGTCAATCCTTCAATCCATCTCTCAGTCCACAGTTTTCCCTGCAGTATACATTTAGGAAATGCGTTAGTGAATAGGGACGTTGATTCAGAAGATGAGATTGCCTTTTTATATTCAGGCAATTCAATCTTACACTCACGCTCTCCCGGACAGGCTAACCATATGGATGAGGAAAGGACTGGTAGCTATACTTGCCCTGCTGATCACAGCTGTACATTTCAGGATTTGAGAGTAGCTTTGATAAATTGACATTGATTGTTAAACCATGCTTTTATCAAATTTTTATTTGTTTTTGTTAAGGAGAAAGTTGGTGCATTTATTTGCAGATTGCATTATTTGGATGATTGGTTGTCTGTAATTACACAGATGTGGCTGGTAATAAAGTCTTTAGCAACCCTAGATTTTAAGTTCCTAAGCAGTAGTTGTTAGTTGGCTCCTAACTAAGGCGTAGGATTCCCAAGTCCTGGAAGACCAAGAATTTATACCAGCTGAACTCATTACTGTCATATAAGGAATTTATGATAAACTATAACAGTGATGAAATTTTGACTGTGAAAAACTGGTGATATGACTCCATAGAACATCAATAAGGTGGATGGATGGATGGATGGATGGATGGATGGATGGATGGATGGATGGATGGATGGATGGATGGATGGATGGATGGATGGATGGATGGATTTTTCAGATTTAGTTTTCTTTCTGTTCTTATCGGGATAAAGAATAAATTATTTCTAAATAAATATCCAACCCTTTCCAGCTTTTGTACACAGAATCAGTGTGTAATAATAAATCCTGTCTTCCATCCACAAGTAGAATCACTGCATTCATTTTTCATCTTAATATAAGCAAAACAACAGATTCCAATTTTAGGGACCTGTCCTTTAAACACTAAGCAGCAAAACTAATAATTGTGCCCCAAGGTATAAAAATATATCTCGGAGAGATATTATATAACATACTTACTATTTTCTCATCTCTTATGAAAAATGGCGTAATACAGCACTGGTGAATAATTTGGAGGGAGAAAACACACAACTCATTTCACCAAATCCAGCTTTTATTTATTTATTTATCTCTTTGTGCCTTGTAGTCTTCTTCCCTTCATCTTTTTGCTCTGGCAGCCTAAATACCCTGTATGCTTTCAAGTATCTAACCTAGGGTGAATATACCATGAAGAAACGTTTCCCACTCACCGAGGATTAGATCAGAATCCACATTGATTTTATATTTAAGGTGGAGAGACAAACTTATTTTGAGGAGCTCACTTTATATTGTTCAGATATAACAACAACCATTTCTAAACATCTGATGGCAAAAAGAAGATATAAACAGGACATGGTCAAGCAAAACATGACTTAAATATCAGGCTAAGAACCAAATTGCTGGGTGTGTAGATTAAAATAAACCCTAAGACTAACTCAGAGAGGGGTCTAATCTGATTGTTTCTCTCTGATGGTTTGTGTGGAGGTGTCTCCTCTCATAAACTGCAAGCAAAGCTCTCACATGTCTCCCTTCCTATCCTCCACTTGAGCAGAGCTGCCACTTTAGGAGCTCCTCTGTGCATCTTTTCCCCCCACAACAGATGCAAAGCTGTGACTGTGGAGCAGAGCGAATTTGTATTCCTGCAACACAAACACACACAAGCACACACACGCTGGGGTACATGAAGAAAATACAAAGCTTGATGTGCTGAAAACAAGGTCTTTTGTTGTGGGACCTCCTTTTAGCAAATTAAAACAATGTTTTTATCTCATGCATAGAAACACGACATCTACAACCACCCAGGTGCTGAGTGACGAGGGCCTGGCTGTTTCTCAGGGAGGCTTCCTGGCAGGATGTGGACAGATGAGTCTCAAACAGGTGCATCTCAAGGAATTAGAATTTCAACAATTAGGTTTATGTATTCTCGTATTTTAAACAGAAATAAAAAATGTAGATGAAGGTAGATTCTGATATACATGTTGTCATTATGACCTGCAGTTGATTAAAACGAATATCGCATTCTTAAAAAATTAGATACCAAATAAACCAGTGACCAGGATTTTTAAAACAGAATTGTTTGTATCCTTAAAAATGTGTGCCGTACAAAACAAGCTCTTAATAACTTATCATAAATTCTTGCATCAGTGCATCGTGGTATGGAGTCAATTAAGCAGTTTTTCTGCTGAGATGTTAATGAAGCCCATGTTGTTTTGTAAAACAGATTAAAAACTAAGAACGGACAGATACATTCACAATTTTCATAGAAATAAAGTGCAATTTTGCCTAAATTGTGTTTTTTTGTTTTTTTTTAGATGAACCACTTATTCTTAATCTCTTTGTGGTTTACATGCCCAGCACTGCATTCAAACAGCAGAATAAACTAATGATGAGATCCAATCAAAACACATTTTTACAGTTATTACTTAGAGTCCTTATAGGTAATTAGCTGTGATTAATGTTTGAGTATTGCAGTATATTGCAATCCATTTTAGTAGGCAGACACATTACATGTGTACTATGATTGTTAAACAGCAACTCCTACCTCTGTATTGTGGAAGCTGTAATTTGCTGCATTGCTGTCATGCTGTAGTTCATTCAACCACACAGATCCTGATGCAAATTGAAGGGCATATAAGCCAGAATGCTTTATACTTCACATTATTCTAAACCAAACAATTATATAGGGAAAGAAGTGGCATACTTTTATACTTACATTTCTATATTTAATAGTATTCAATCCATCTCCTTGCACTCCTCACAGACACTGCATTTTAATGGAAAAATATTTTTAAAGTGAAAATAAACCTCATGTTAACGAATAAACTTGTCAGACAGGTCTTGAAGAAAGCCTCCAAAGAAGGCAGTAGCAGGAGTTTTTTCCAATTGGCCGACAGCTCACCACGGCCCTGCACCACAGTATAATGTGGTTTAAATGCTCACACTTGTCCTTATGGTTGTATATTTACTGCTGAACTTGCAGCAGAGCTGAATGCAATGCAAAATGGTTAGAAAGGTTACAAAGAGGTAATCGCAATTATTTTCACTTTATGAACTACCCAGGAAAATGTGACCAAAGGCTCTGTCGTTTGCTAAAGTTTTAGATATAGATCTCAGCACAAGATTTACCCAGAATCCTTTTCATGAGGTGAGAAATACATTTGGCTAAATTGTGCCCAAAGGACAGTGGCGGCCAGCACAATGGCCTCCTAAAGCTGTTATGAAGCAGTTGTTTAACAGATTTTCTCCAAATTTGCTGCGGTTATAATAAAAATGTAAATAAGTGAAATTGGACAGACCTCATAGATTTCCAACAATTATTTCTATGTTGTTTATTTGAAAAACAAATAGGTAAGTCTCAAGTTTGTTTGTTTTTTTTCTTGTTTATCGACAAATAAATCAAACTTGCATCCATGTTATACTAAAGAATAAAAATAATTCTACTTGATTTATTTCTGTAATTTCAAAAGGAAATTGCTTCCTGAAATAAATAAAAAAAAGTTGATTTGGGATTTTGAGTCACTCTAAATCCTCCACATGAATTCATTTAAGTGTCCTCAGTGGAGATGCTTTATACCAGGCAATGAAGTCGCAAAAAAATTTTCTGGATTGAAACCAAAGCAAATTTGACATTTAACTCTTTTGTTTTTATCTTCTTCAGGATGTCATGTATGACCAATAATATTAGATTTAAAAATTTTAGCTCTGCGAAAGCAATCTTTAAAGTTTGCACTGAAAAACAGTATCTACCGTACTTGATTTTCTGTTATACTTTCTGTACTTTATTTCTTTAGGATCTAGCTGTTTAAAGCTGAGTTTCCATTTGTTATCCAGCACTGTTTCATAACATTAAATTCTCATCAAACAGCAGCACTCTCTGCTCTCTCTCTACTATTGGCCAAACTTATGAAGATGGGGACGGCTGTTAAACTCACTGATCATTCGCCAGATGAATCAGTTGAAGCTGAGACTCTCTTATTTACTTATTTAAACACCAGATCAGATAGATTTAAGAATCCATAGTGCAATTCTTAATGCACTATACTTTGTGGAATGATTTTATAAAAATCAGCTCTAGAATAAACATATGAAATCACAGATTGAAAAAACTCTAAATCATGTCATAGACTCAAAAGATGTATATTTTTGCACCATGTTTATTAGTCCCACAATGTTTACATTTAATAACTGCTGCACTTTAAGCAATGGAAATGTCATGAGAGCTATACAAAAAGAAATTTCTTTTTGTATACACAGAGTGTATACAAAATGACATTTAAGTTTGTCAAAGTGCAAGTCTAAGTCATATTCAACTATTTAAGCCATTTGTCTATTCTTCGTTATTTCAGCATTTCTTAACCTAATCCTTGCTATAAGACGGGTTGTGTTCCCGCAACATTCATCTGACCTTTGTTGTATTCACAGCGTCTTGTGAGAGGAGAGATAACCATTAAAACTGTCAGCCCATATGAGTAATGATGCTAACTGTGATCTAACCTACAGCTTGCATTAGAGAGGCACACTCTAATTTACTGCTGTGGTTATATGCATCTTCCCATATGTAAACCTATGATGACGGCACATACCAAACAATTTAGCCCTCTGAAAAATTCATGTCTAATTAATTGACAGAAGGTAATTTACAATCCAGACCTTGAGTCCATTTGCTAAAACAAATTTAACCTCAGCCTTTGCTACCATAAAAACTGCATTTGAAAGATTAAAATGTTCACATTTAATTTTACAGAAATACAATCCAATTTGTTTACTAATCCCATTTTAAAACAATATATGGTTTAAAGGAAGGGCTGTATGTGAAGAGAATGAGAAAAAATAGCTTACAAGAAGCAGACAAAACAATCATGATTTAACAACAAAAGAACAAACAACTAAGGCTGTGTTAAAGACTGGGGGGGAAAAATGTGTTTTAAAAAAATATTTAAAAGAAGAACATGATGCAGCCTGCCTAAATGTTGCTGTTGGTCCTAAAAAATTACAAAAAGCCTGATCCCCTCTGTGGTTCAGCCTCGGCTTTGGAACGGCCAGGAGCTTGGCAGCTGACAGCAGAATCTTTGAAGGAGAGTGTGGGTGAAACAAGTCCAAAAGATGGATTTAGGCCATTAAGACCTTTAAATATGAATACACTTATTTTAAAGCACAATTCTTTCACCTGTGTGACTAAGTTTAAAATCAGCACCTGCATTTGAGTACAGTGAATTACAATTACCAAGATGTTAGGTAATAACTGGTTAGGCATTCATTTTAAACCCCGTTTGGACAAAACTGTCTTAGTTTTGGCAACTTGCTGCAGCTGATATGTAATCTAATGGTAAGACTACTTGTCATTCCCATTAAAATGGGAATGAAAAGCCATAGAGGCTGAAGAATGGATTACTAAATTAAAATGTGAAAGTCTGACAAAGTTAAAGTAAAGAGGAGAAATGAAACTTTTACTTTAATTTTTAGTTTAATTTCTTACTGAAAACGTTCCAGGTGTCAGGTGTTTTTGCCATACACAGCAAAAAAAATCTAAAAATGAGTAAAGATTTCTTAAATTAAGTATATTTACCCTTAATTTGAGTGGGTAAATATGATGATTTGCCAATGGAATTAATGTTTTTACTCTTAAAATAAGATAATTAGGCAATATGCACTTGAAATAAGACAATACAATCGTTATTTCATAATTTAAATGTGAATTGTCTTTGGCAAGGTATCTCCTTTTCCTCCAAAATTCAAGAAAAAAAGCAATTATTTTAAGAAAATATGATGTATTTAGATTCCAAATTTCTGCAGTGAAAGGGCTTTAATTTAGAAAGGTTATTAGTTCTTAATATATGTCTTTCTAAATGTAATAAATATACTCCAATTAACTATATTTATATTTTTTAAAAATCAGTGTTAGACTGATTTTACAAAAATATATGCATACACTGTGATTACAGGTTTCATATAGTTTTGACTAGGGTTTTAATACTTCTTTTGGGAAAGGCTGGTGACATCATGGAAATTCTGTATACCGGTATTTACAGATAAAGCTTATAAAATGTATAAAGTATCAAAATAAGCAATGACAACTGTAAATATTGCAAAAATAATATGATTTTTAATTGCTAAAAAGTAATGCAGTTTGTGTATTCTGCTTTTTTTTAACCCTTCATTATTATGTTATTTTTGTACACTTTTCTAAGGTCCACATTTCTGTGATCACTTTTACTATAATCTTTTAGCTGCTATAACATCAGGATCTCCCCATTGTGGGACAGTAAAAGGGATTTTCTATATTTTTTAATAGAAAAATCATAGTTCAATATTTTCACCTCAACAAGCTTCATTTAGCTGCAATTTCTTGATGACTGGATCACCTTTTCACCTCCACACCGTCTCAGACTCAATGCAACGTTAAGTAATACCAATATATGTAAAGACACAAATAAAACCTGACTCGTGAAATGAATGAAGATGTTTTTGTAGTTGCTTTTGCAAACCATTTGGAGAAATAGGCAAAATGAATGAATAGGTGGGTATTTTTGTTCATGGTGACGTCTGCAGGGTCACTTACCCTCTTTCTTAGGTTGTAAGTGAGCAGGAGGTTTCTGGAGAAGTGGTTTGCAAAAGCCGTGTAGAACTCCAAGACCTTCTGCAGTGCATCGCGCTTAATGACGTGGAGGTCACAGTAGGTCAAGGCTCTGACGTTGGCGCAGGCCGGAGCCAGAGTCACCTCCTTCCAGAAAACATCCCCAAATACATCTCCCTTACCTGCAGGGAAACAATCTATTTTAAAAAGAAATCACCGTAAATCCTGATCTTTGAGTTAGACAAAGAAACAGGCATGTCTGTTCCCTTGTAGAAAAACGAATAGAATGAAAGAAATGTAGTGAATACATTAAAGTACAATTGTGAAGTGTATCTCTCATGAGAATACAATTTTAGGTCACCGAATCTCGCTCAAAATTCAGATTTCTGCTAAGGAAATCCAATGTATGCGTTTTGTTGATCTGCTCTAAAGCAGTTTCAATGTAGTCAAAAAAGTTTTGTGACTTCCAATTCTCTTGTTTTTTTTAAGAGATAAAGCTAAAAACAGTTTAATTTAAGATAATTTCAAGACGTTTTCTCTTTTGGTTACAAGTTAAATATTGTACAAATAACCCATCAGAAAATCCTTTTTTGTTACTTACAGTATTTCCAGCTTTTATAGTACAATGAGTTAAAAATGCAAACCCAACTAGAGCTTACTGTAAAAAACATCTAATAGCTTTGTCCATTTTACTTCTAATTCACACTTTTACACTAATTCATGTTTTTCAACCATTAGAAATCCAATGAAATCATTGCTTTGTCGTTTTAAAATGACAAAATATGGAAAGTGGTAGGAATACTCTGGTTTTATACTGCTTTATTTATTCAGTGTCTATTTTTATTATATTATACTTATGTCCAACTGTCGACCCAGAGCTGCTAAATAGTGTTTTTTTTTTATCATAAAATGTAAATAAAGTAAGTAAAATCTATTCTACTCTCTTCTACTTCTTGCAAATTCTATATAAGACAAGCTTAGTCAACACAAACAAATTAAATTAATACATTTCAAAGTAGTACCAGTTGTACAGTAGATTCCTGGGATTAAAGGTTTTCGGCTGCTCAATAATGTAAGTTTTTTATTATGGCTGAAATTGATTATGAATTATAGATTGGATAGATTTTAAAGAGTATGATTCAACAGAGCAGTTAAATGCTCCGTATGCTGCAAGGTGTGACTCATGCCTGGACTATTATAAGTTGAAGAGCTCAACATAACCATATGAGACGTGAAGAGCAAGAAAAACATTACAGCATGATGTAACAGGATGACTTACTCAAGAAAAGACCAGAAAACTACATAAAGGAAAAGAACAATTGTATACAGTACATAGATATTTAATGTGAAAACATCTTCAAATATAATGTTTCATACATGTATGACTTCCAGGGCTTTTGTAACAATCATAAATTGAGATTTTTGGTCACTACTTTAACAACAGATCTATTTAGACATCTATGATTATTATTGATCAGAGAAATAACTAATTATATGAAGTGAGTGTAAAAGAAATACCAGATTTGTCATGAATCTTGGCTGCTGGATTGTGTGTTTCTTTTGTGTTTACAGCATTATGCTTGAGTGTAATTTATTAGTTTATTCCTGAATTCTGTTCCTTGTACATTTGGATTTATGTCTCTTAGTTCAGAGTAAAATTTCCACCCTTGGTTTCCAGTTATTTGTGTATCATTTCAGCTTCATCTGTGTTGATTAGTTTCCCTCCCTCAGTTTTCCTTCTTTCATTCTGATTAGATCCTCTGGTTCATTTGTCATTCTCCTAACCTTCCTCAGTATATCAGCTCAGTGATTAATTAATTACATGTCCTAGTCCTCCTTGTGCTTTTCCCCCAAGTTTGCCTGTTTCTTTATCATGAAACCTTTTGTTTGCTACTTCTGGAATTTTGTTCCCGCCTTAAATGAACAAAAGCTGACAAAATAATCTTTAGCCGTTACATACAATTACTAAAATAAATAACGTTAACCTGGAATATGTCAGCGTTTTTAAACTCACACTGATAGATTTAGAGTTAGTGAATAAAAGCTGGATCCAAAGTGTATTTCTCTTAAAGGTTAATAATGATTAGTTATTTAGATCTGCATTTAAAAATGTATCCATGTGCTTTGGATATTTGAGGGTCAATACTGCAGGGCATCCACTGTTTTGGTCCCCTGGAGACCTTTATTCGTTTTTCACAGATGTATCAAACCAGCTACAAATTGGCAAAGAAGTCTAAAAAATCAATATGAATTGGACTCAGCCATGCGTTCGGGGCATGTCACTGTCAGGAGTGTGTGACACAGTTATTGATTCACACCCTACAAGGAGTTTATGATTGTGGCACTGTTTCAGAGAAAGAAAAAGTCTAACAATCTTCACCTTGTATCTATGGTTTTGTACATTTATGGATAAATAATACCAACTGTACACAATTTGCAAATCTCTTTTTGCTAAAATAACATAATAATACTGTTGTCATCACCAGCTTTCTTTGCCGCTTTGTACCTTGCCTTGCAAAATCTTTGTAAAAGTGTCTATGGAGCCAGAATAAGTAATGAGACCGTGTGCTGTGAAAGCTGAAAATGTCAAATTGGTCACAAAATGCAGCAGAGAGGATCGTGTATTAGACTGAAGCAAACAAATTCTAGTCCAAATCCTGAATCATCACTAAGCAGAAAGTGATCCTGAGGCAGCTCAGCTTTCACTTCACTCAGTAAGAATTTACAAAGTGCTGCTGCACAGAAACAGAAAAGCAAGATTAGAGACCAAAAATATTGTGGAAATCCATGTTTCCATCCTCACTGACTGCTTTTGAGGCTAATGTGCTTTTTGGAATGAATACAAAAAAACTGCATTTGCATCAAAGCGTGAGAAAGCATAAATAAATTTTTAATAACATTGATTAAAACTCTGCTTTGAGTGTCTAAGAACCACCTTGTCTTTGACCACATCTCTCTGTAGATTTGATGGGGAATTACATTATTTAATAACATCCATTGCACATATAAGCTTTTAATTATATAAAAAAAAAAAAATCCTTTTTTTTTTTACCACTGACTCCTTGCTTTACTGCTTTAAGTGACAGATTTATATTTTCGTTTTTTTTTTTTACATCAGTCTTGAGGTAAGATGAAACCAAATGACTTTGATGAAGAGCTGCTAAGCTCTAAAAGCCAGGAGCATGAGTTCTTCAAGCATATTGATCTTTCTTTCATCAAAACATTTAAAAGGGAACCAGGGTGGACAGAAATTTGTAACCAACTTGAAATGGGGAACCGTTAGCATATTGAAACGCTAACACGGATGATCTTGGCTGACATTAAGCACAGCTAAACCATTTTAAAATGTTATTATTATTATTATATATATTATTATACCATTAGGTAATACTATGCAGTTGCCTAGGGCCCCGAGTTCCTTGGGGCCCCAAGGAACTCGGTTAATGTATGGTTAATACAACTATTTGTTATTTGTGCACAATAATTATGTTTTTGATTAAAATTATTTCGCTAAAATAACATCAGAGCGCTTATATGAGACACACTTATTGATATTAAGTGTGTCTCAGCCCCCCCATCACTGTCCACCACATTGGATCAGTCCATTAGTTACACATTTGCAGAAAGGTCCAAACAGACAGCAGCAAACCATTTGAAAACAAACGATGCGAAGATCAGTGTTGCAAACTTAGCACTTTTGTCACTATATTTAGTGACTTTTCAGACCCCTATAGCACTCTTATTTCAAAAAAGCGCTTAGCACTGAACTCTGCTCTCCAGAGCAAGTACATTCGTAACCCTATCATGATTAATGCAGCAGACAAGCATGATCAAGCAGATCATGGCTTGTCTACAGTGAAAAGATGGACTGAGTTATTTTACTTTTGCCGTCGCCTTTTTGGAAACACAGGAAGTAGCAATTGGATAAGTAGTTTAGTGCTTGGAAAAAATATTTAATTCCTTTTAAGACAGCATGAAAAGTCAGCTGAGTACAAAACATATAGAGGAAAACAAGAAAAGGGACAATAAGAGAGGGACAACAAAGTAGAACGAATAATGTGTGTGTATTCTATTAAAATTTCTGTATCCGTATAATTGGTCAGTTTTATGTGTCGTCTTCTCAATTCAGAGGGCCCCCTACCTGTCTTTGCCTAGGGCCCCAAATTTCCTAAATCTACCCCTGGCTAAAACTAACATGTTTCTCTGGATTTTCCACTTTAAACACTACTCACTAAACAAACTCGGTTTTAAATTTTACTAACAGCAGAGCGGCCATTTTGTATTTTGAGCTCAGAGCTGTACAGAAAACTACAACTTTCCCACTTGGCTTTCTGACCTCATATGGGCTGTCCAACCAAAATTTTCAAGGTAAAGATTATGCATTTCAGCTTTGCCACATGTAATGTTAAATACAAGCCCTTTTATTGTAATATTTTGAAAGTGGGAAGTACCAAAAAATTGTTTTGTTACAAAATCATAAAAAAAATGTTTTGTTTTCTCACTTTACATAAATCAAAGCTTACCTAAAATAGCCACCACCTCATCATCTTGTATGACTTCTAAGGATCCAGACACCACGAAACAGAGGCTGTCCACGCTTTCACCAGCGTGGTATATCAAGTCACCAGGAGCGCAGTGGATCATCTGAAACTCCATAGCCAGAGCCCTGAGACACCCGTCGCTGGCCAGTCTGAAAGCTGGATGCTCTTTGAAAACTTTGCGGTTGAGATGAACACAAATATCTGCTCTCATGTCTTTTGGACAAATCTGTAGCACCTGGAAGAAAGGAGAAAGGGACAGAGGGATTTTGAAGTACAGTAAAACATGCAAAGGACATTCACCACAACATTTCATTGTGTGAAATATAAAAGTAGTAATATTTTTAAAGATTGAAATCTACATCTTTATTAATTCCACATTAATGGAAGAGGAAGTTAATTAGATGTACTGCTGCTACTGGCATCCAGTGATACTGTCAATAAACTCAAAACTAAAAATAGTTCCAAATTATTTCTAGCTTAAATATACAATGGAGCCCCTTGTAAACATGTTACAACCCTTAAAAGCAATGGGTCTTATGCAAGAACCTTTCGTACCAACAAATTCGTTTTTATGTTCGTGTGAGTGATTTAGGAGAAATTATGTATTCACCATTTTTCTCCTATTTCTAATCTTCTCTCAGGTATGAAAAAAAGTTTTTCAAGTGCTGCAGACTTAACATAGCAATCCTGCACAATCAGCTGTTATCCAAACCTATTTTTTCACTAAATGACTACATTGTTTTACTTAGAAGCAATTTTACATTTGATTGGACTACATAATTATATATTATGCAATGCTGCAATTATAAATTCCATTTTTATTCACTGATGACAGAACTATCGGTCACTAAAGCTGCTGCTGGTATGTCAGTATCCAAAGGAGACTGGTTTAATTTGTTGCCATTTCGTAAAAAGAAAGAACAGTAGATATACTCCTAGTTTTTGGTTCTTGAGCTTCCTGTTGATCGGTTCTGGATTATGGCTTCTGTATTTTTACTTCACTTAATTTTGCAAGAAATAATTTCTGCCTGTTCAGCTCAGCATTTGGGTCCTCACAAAGTATCCATTAACCTTGACACTTTGCTTTTAATGGTCCTTTAATACTGCTGCTCAGTCACCAGATCATTGATCTTCAAACCCGTAAAGTTTTCCTTCTTCATCTTCAATGCCATTTCTATGAATGAAGACTTTCTGACAAGCATGGGAAGTTGTGGCCCTCCCTATTATATCGCACTATCAGGGAAGTAATTATGCAGATTTGCATTTCTTATTATCGCATGTTTATGTGCTCACAGGACGACTGCATTATATTTGCTCTAATTCATTTAAGTTAAGGTTAGTCGATTCTGATGCGCTGAGTTCGTAAAAGTCCACGATAGGAGAGAAAGAGAAGTGTATGACAAGAATATGAAAATGTTGTCCATGAGACCGATTGATTCTGGACAGTCATTTTTTAACTCTCTCTATATGGCGTTCAGTTTAGAAATAAGTCATGGTTCCATGCATTTTAGAAAAGGTTTCCAAGGTATTTGAAACAGAAACATGCCCAAAACATATCAGATCCTCTACCGCAGGATACCCACTGTCCTTCATGTTTGAGATGTGTCTTCTCAAGCACACCTGATTCAAATGATTTTATTTCCTCCTCAACAGCCCTCAAATGCTGCAAAAGCCTGCTTATTACCTTTTCATTCAGGTTGGAGTAGTGTGGAGGCAGAGAAACACCTAATACATGTAGGACAGTGGGACCTGAGGACCAGGGTTAAGAAACCCTGCTTTATCATACTTAATGGTGACCAGGACCTGCTTTTCCACATATTCATCCTTTGTTTTACGCCACACCACATGTTGGTCTCTCTATACGTCAACTTTAGTTTCATTTGACTAAAGCAAGCAGTTTCAGTTAATGTCCCACTTCAATTCTGCATGTAGAGTTAATAATTAGGACATCTAATTTTTT
>NW_015150723.1:559650-561021 GCF_000732505.1 Cyprinodon variegatus | reverse complement strand
TGAAATGTTTTAAAAATACTTAATTTAAGGGATTGTTACTGGTATCAATACTTTTGCTGGTGGTCATTTATTACTGAACATTGGATTTTTTATTAAATCACTGAAGCATTGCACCCAATATAAAGTCTGAACTTTTGTGTAACAGTGAGATTTTGCATATCCAAAGCAAAATCAATCAATTCTAAGGCTTTTTATTAAAGCACTTTTCATCTTTCAGTCTTACAAAAGGAAAGAGCGAAGGTAGCTATCAGTGCAGCATCTTTCTGCTTGCATGCTGAGTGTCACAGAGTGGCATCATGTTGTTCACATACACCTACTCTACGGGATGCCAGGCTGTCGCAGGGCCCTACTTTTAAAATAAATCTCTTTGAAGATAAATGGCAGGCAGAGAGATTATGTGCCGTTTCTAGGACCTTTAGCTCAGCCTGAGCCTGAAAACACACAAAGATCCAGAGAAAGACTAAAGGGACTCGATGGGTTCAGTTTAACATTTGATTACAACATTAAGTTATAAAGAAATCCTTGTGGTAAAATGTATGTGTTGTTTAGTTTAGCTTCTAATTTCAAATAAAATGATTGGATCAAATGATTGGACTTTAGACAAGTGTTGTTTTTTTTTATTAGATGCACAAATGAACAGTTTCTGGCCTCAAATCAGCTGAGTGGCTCCAGACCAAATTTGCTGTTTTCCACTTTAAATGCCTAATTTCAAAACACTCAGCTCATTCTACCATCATCTGCCAACATCCAGAGCTGGACGTAAATGTGAGCCATTAGAAAAATAAGAACATATGAATTTGATGAAAATAAACTAATAAAGAAAAAGCTTTGTATTTTTTTATAATTCAGTTGTCCTGCATTTTGTTAAATAAGTGGTATGAAAATAATAATACTGCTTAATAATAACAATAATATGATAGTATATTATTTAATTCAAAAGCTTAGTCACTGACAAAGGTAAATATAAACACTCTTGAATCATCCAAATTAACTCAAAAGTTCACATTTTTAGACCAAGAAATAAAGATTCATACACCATAAGAAATTATAAATATATTAACAGACAATGATCAAAAGTAATTTCACAAAATGAAAGTTTAAAAGATAAAAAGATGAAAGCCATGTACAGATCAAGGTAAATAACTCCATCACAGCGAGCGATGCTCTAAAAGGAAAATCTGCTTGATTAGATGTCCTCATGAGTGTACACTCGACCCTGGCTGTTCTCTTATAACTCAGTTAAAAGATAAATTACATTTAAAACCAGCAAGATTAATTATCTTTTCAATTTACATCCCTATAGACAATGTGGGTGGGATCAAAATGAGCAATTATAGTGTCGAGCCAAAACTGGATTATACACCGTAAGCA
>NW_015150723.1:516956-558041 GCF_000732505.1 Cyprinodon variegatus | reverse complement strand
TCTGATATTAACATACACAAACACCTTAATGAAACCCTATAGAAAGATATTGCTATTATAGATATGTATACAGTAAAAATAAGAGTGCAAGTATAACATAAAACTGACAAATATCTTTGGAACTAGAAATTGAAAAAAAGGTGTAGTTTATAGTTTTTTTTCCTGAGTCTAGGGAAGGTAGAGGAGAAATAAGCATATGAGAAAAAAATCCTCAACATAAAGCCCTGTGGCATCTTTTAGGACATTTGGAGATGGATTCCTAATGTTCTTAATTTAACAATTTTGGAATACAACTAAATATATATCAAAAAAAGATAGTTACTAGTTATTTTTTCACCAACATACAAAAATGTATTTGGTAGGACTATTATAACTTGACAGCACACAATTGTAGTGTCAATGTTTTTTTTTGGTTTTTTTTTTCCAATATTCCATATATATATAAGCCAAATATGATTAAAAAGTCAAAATGCAAATCAAAATCTTTATTACTGGATCCCAGTTGGTCTTAATACACATCTTTGAGGCCCTAAATTTGTGTTGATCAAGCTTTGAGTGATAATGAAATTTTTATTTTATTATCTATTTGCTATCTTTAGGTTTGTAATTAGAACAAAATGATAAATATATATAAATGGGTTCTTTTTCGTAGCCACCTTGCTTCATTTTTTTTCAAAACACCCTTTTTTCAAACCAGACATGACTTTCTTTTTTGATATGATAAGAACCGTGCTGATCAGGCTGTTAAACACAACCTATACTGTAGGCTTGGAAGATTGGCCTCCTCATCCACTGTTTCTCTTCCTTTTTTTTAACTGTATCACCATTTTATCTGTATCACCATAAAACAAGATAAAGCTGACCCAAAGCCCATTGACCCTTTCCCATTACCCCTGACCTGAGACCTCTGTAAATCAAACCCATTCTTTCTAACAGTATCGGTGATGTATTTTCCTGAAGCTTTAAAGTTGTTTTGATTGAATAATGGACCTGACATTGCATAGTTGAATATGCTCTTACATTTACCAGTAAACACTCTCAGGAACTCTAGTAAGTATGCCTTTTAAAAAATTGTTTAACAGATGTTTACATTATTACCAATGGATCCTTACCAGTGAATGTTTGGTCCACAGTAGTTATCCACAGTCTTCTATCTAACTGCTGGATGCAGATCAATAATTCCACCACTGTCTCTTTTTTAACTTGCCTCTTAAAAGAAAAGTAAGTTAATCACTGCCATGGTTGATAGTTTTAGCTGCATAAAGTGAATATTCTTGGGGGTGGGGGTTGGGGTGGGGGGGGTTAAGTAGATGTTTGCTTTCTGCTTTCTATTTGCAACAGAAATATTTCATCATCTGACAACATGAAGCAGGTTTAAATATATTAAAAAGGAAGATATCATGTCTAGTTTAAGAGAAATACCAGGACAATTGTTGGTTCTCGTTGGCCTCCTCACACACCTGCGGATGGTTACCTCATTACCGGAGGACTCTTAAGCTGCTGACTGCCACTACCTCGACATCAGTGTGTTTGCCAGTTTTGGGTACTCTAGCCAAGCTGAGTTTTGCTGAGTCAAACTGAGATTTTGTCAACCTGAGTTTTAACCTTGCTGTTTTTGTCTTTGCCTCTCGGCAGGAAGTCTTCCTGCAAACTGGATGTTTTGGACCTTCTCCCCCCTGGAAGGATTCTCTGAGCATCAAACTGAGCTGAGGATTCAAGCTAGTGGTTTGGGTCTACTTTCCCCCAAGAACTGTTTGGGCTTCTCTCTGAGCAGGGGATTCATCTCCACAGGAAACCGTTCAAATACCGCAGGAAAACTAAGTGGCAGTCAGCTCCTCCATTCCTCAAGGAAACACCGCAACCTGGGTAAACCCTGTCCGCCCTTCAAGGAGCAAGTCATTCACTGGAACAACCCACACCGACTGGATTCAACAAGAGACACCTTTTTCCGGAAACGTGAGTCCTGTTGCCTTAATTTCCTTCTTCAAATCAAAGACACAAATTTCCCACTGAGCCTGAACTAACCGCAGAATCTTCCCCTTCACTTTTCAGTCCCGGTTCGACAGTGTTCAGAGCAGCACTGGACTCCTCTCCACCTACTCTCAATAAAACCTGTTAAACTTTCCCCTGGTCTGTCTGTTTGGTCTTCTGCATGTGGGTCAGTTATTTAGATAAAATCATGACAAAAATCAGAAATCTAAGCAGACACTGTTTTAAAACGTTATATGAAAAGTTTGTAAATCCACAAAAAAACGAATGGGTATATTAATAACACTGCTGAGGATCTTTTTTATTCTAATGTAATTGAAAATATTTATTTAGAGCTCATCCCAAGTTTGTAGTTTGATAGAGGAACACATTAAGGCAAACTATAAGCTCCTGGTAAAATAAAATGCGGGTTCTCTACGCTTGGAGCATTTGTTACAACTTAAAACTTTGGCTAAAAATGCCTCTAATATAATAAACTGTTGCAATAAATGCCTAAGTCAATATAAGAAATTATGAATCAAAAATTACAAAAAAATAAGCAGTTTTTCATTATTTTGGTATTGTTTGGAACCAAATGCAGAGATGAGGATAGCAGGAGCACATAAAAAAAAAAAAAACAGAAAAAATCTGATTTGATAAGCCAGGAAGAACAGTATGGAACAGTATCACCTGCTACACAGGTGAGTGAATGCCAGATGTGGAACAGCTGTAAAAGATCAGAAAACTGAGGCATTGTAATAAAACACTCAAAAAGAATCAAAAAGAGCCAACTGACCTAAAACTCCAACAGATTAGCTTCAAATTTGATAACAACATTTTTATTTGTTATCCCTGTCAGTTAAAATAAATAGTTACAGAGGGCTAAAGAGAGACCTTAACCTATTTATTCATAAACAATGAACCTGCTTAATGGAAAGAGATAATGACCGAATCCATAGATACTAAAGGTCAATGATATTAAAGTGACTGACTAAAGAAAGTTATAATTGATACGAGGCTGTTTGTTGCATGGAGACCAGATTATATCCTATAGTGGGAATACACACAATTTTTGTAGGTTATGTGCTGAAGAGATTAAAGTTGGATTTCACTTAAAAACAATCCTTGAAAGGTTGTTTTTTACAGTTTGTGAGGAGGAAGGCTGACCGCCTGCAGCCTGACTGCCTGCAGCATGTTGTGCAAAGTTTTCATCAGTTCTTATCAGATTTTTGAGGATTGAAAGAGAGAAAAAGTTTTGTTTTTTTACCTTTCTCTTATTTATCTCTTAACATTTGTTGCTGTTTACTTTTCAAATAAATATATTATGTTAATGCATTTTATGCAACTCAGCAGTGTGTTCTTTTTTTATTACTAAATTATACAGTGGTTTATGAATGTCACTCAAAAGGATCAAATATGCACAGAGTAAAATTAAGAATATTTTTCTTACACTTACTTTTTGCTTCCTTGTAGGGAAAAATAGATATAAGGGTAAATCTTACAGAATCGGGAGTAATGTAATCAGATTTGCTTTGCGTCAGACAGAATTACTGGTATAACTTTCTTCCAAAAATGATAAAAGATCAGGGAAAGCAATTGCTGCCTTGTCCAGACCCTTTTGATTTGCTAGATGAGGTATCAAGAAATATATCATGAATTATCTCATTTGCATTTTGGCCACCATTCACATTCTGTCAGTAATATGGGCCACTATTAATCGGACTAATGCCTCCAGAGTGTTCAGTTATTCTCTCTGTGAAAGATCTGTGGAAAAAATGTCACTGGTTACGAATGGATTTCATTTATAAACATATTTCATGACAATGCTGGATCCTGCGAAGCTGATCTGTCAATAACTAGGCTTTATTTTTTATCCAGGAGAAATGTTGAGATTGATTCATTTTAAATAACTTAAACCCCTGTTAACAAAAGAGGGAATGTATTAATATGAGGGTGGGGTTGTTGGCTTTTGAAGCTATTTCCTCACAATTAACTGACTGCATGTTGTTACTTTTGCAGAGAAAACATTAGGCATTACATTTTATTTGCTTTCTGAGTAATAATATTACCTTGATATCCTCCAAAAGACATAATTATATTATATTTTGAATAAAATACATAGAGAATATCAGTAACATTCGAACCTACCTTTTCTGTGTCAATACCCCGTGACATGGACCAGGTAGAGGCGATGTAATCCATTACTCTTTCACTCAAGCCTTTGGGGACCTGGTAGAGTTTCAGGAAGTCCCGGACACTGTTGAGCATTTCGTGGTAACGATTAGTGTTGGCATACATCTGCTGGAAGATGGTGGTCACGTTACCAAAGATGGTGGCATAAAGAAGGGCTGGAGAAACACAGAGAGAAGTGATATGACATCATCTAATGCAAGATTATAGATTGTTTTCATGATACAATGAAAACATACAAAACCTCCATCGATGATAAAAAGGGAATTTACTGACTTCATTTTGATTTAAAAATCTATAAATGCATTTTTTTTATTATTATTTCTTATATAAAAAAAGGGTTTCCTCATTAACCACAAAGTATCACTTTCTGATACAAGCTTTGGCTATAACTCTTTATTAACATTAGAAATGTCCTAAAAAATGTTGATATGAAAAAATATTTTGTTTTAACTACAACATAATTTTAAATTCTAGCAACCATAATTAATTAAAAGAGAAAAGACAAGTAATGTTTGTTTTTTTCATTGCTCATTTGTTTTTTTATTCATCTAATAAATAAATTCATGTAATTATAAAAAAAAAAAATTTTTTTTGGTTGAAATTGTCTCTTTGGGACTCAAATGTGTTTTCATTTGCAGCACAACTTAGAAAAAATTACTCATGCCAAGCGGAATGTTCTCTGGATGGAAAATAAGAACTTTCATAATCAATAAATACAGCAGAGTGCAGATGGAAGGTTCTTATACTTTCTCAAGTGCAAGACCTTTCACATAATGCTTCTTCAGGGAAACTTTGAAAACAACAGCAGCATCAAAAAATGTCTTTGGAAGTTTTTTTTTTGTTTTTTTCCTGCATCCTCAAGCAGAAACATTCAGGCTGAAAAAAAGGCGGGGTAAGGAGCATCAGTGCAGAACTATTTTTAGGTTCCTCCAGAGATGCTCATTTTGTTTTCAGACCTCTCCAGGACTTTTACTCCCTGTGGCCCTCAATGTTCTTTATTGCTGTTGTTCTTCGTGATGTTGCCATGCCAAAAATCAAACCTAAATAGGTGATTTTGATTGAGCTTAAGTCATGTGTTTTTCACTATATGTGGATATATTTACCTGATTATGTCATATGAAGGTATAAACTAGCCACCTGAGAAAGAGCTTAAATTTGTTGGGAGCAAATAGAGATTTGGTACAATGCATTGGCTTTGTACATGATCTTCTTAAAAAGACCTAAACCAAAAGTAATCATTTACACCAAGATAACTTTTTTCTTATTTTTTAAAATGTCTTGTTTACTTAGAGGCCAAATATTTAATGGTTCTAATAAAGCCTCAGATGCAAAAATCCTAAAATTCGGATCAAATTCCCTCTCTTGTAATCTCTTTATAAAACCTGAAGATTTTTGGTTTCTTGGTCTGTGAATAATTTAAGATCCCTTTGGCAAATTCCTAACAATGAGAGAGGGTCTGGTAACTGTTCTGTATAGCTTTTGTTGTTTTGCACCAATGGTTACAGCTCTGAAAGACTCTTCCATCTACAGAACCCCATAAATGTATTCATACCCTTTTAAAGTTTTTGTCATTTCACATCCACTATCTGTTATGTTTTATTTGAAATTATAAATCAATACAAATTAGAGTCGATTCATTAAAAAATATTTTTTGGGATTGTCTTGAATTTAGCCACATTCAACGCCTAATCAACTTTCACCAGCTTTAACAAAACTATCCCCAGATACTGATACTGCCACCATCAGTAGGGTGTTCAAGGTAAACAGCTTCTCCTGAATGTTTGCTGAATCCTCTATAAGAATTGTTGCAAAGGAGACAATAGACAGTTATCCCGCCAGCAGGGCTGTGGAGCTCAGCAGCTCCTCCAGAGTAACATGCACCTCTTTCTGGCTTGTCTGAGTAATGCTTTCTTTACCCAGCTACAGTAGTTAAGTTAATCAATCATGTCTTGGTAAATTTGCAACTTGCAGCCTGACGTGTTTGTGATTCAATTTTAGTCCAACACACACAGTAATATCAGGCTATAAATGCAGTGAGATGTGTGGTTGACAGGGGCATGAAAGCTGTTCCTTTGCAAGGCGCCTCATATCTAATGTGGCTGATCAGGACCAATCAAGTCTCCAGCTTGAATATTATTTTAGGCTTTACATGATTCAATAAATCATTTGGGAAATTACAGAGAATTAATAATAACTGGGCCCAAATATTATCAGACATCTTGCCAAAAGGGAAAACTCACTATTAAGGCTTCAGTTTAAGACGTTTGGAGTTGTTTTTCATAATGCTAAGTCCAACATTACAAGTTGAAGGAAGAATTATCAGAAAGGGAAAAGAAAAGAGTCAAGCAGCGGATCAGAGGTGGAACAGCTGGCGTGAGGGTTCGGATCAAAGCTATCAGATGTCTGCTCTGTGTGAGCTGTGTTCTCTTGGCAATGGAGCCCTAATTAGCCCTGCTTGAAGGGACGGAGAGGGAAACATGCCAGCCAAACATTTCAATTATCTTCTGACGGCGATGACAGTAACCTGCGCATGCATCGGTGCATGTTTGTTTATTTCACAACGCTCAATCAAAGTGCTGAAAACCTGCGTGGGGGAATAATGCTAATTAAAACCAGCTCAGGATTCCTTTAATGGGGGAATCATCTGCATCCCTCTGCTGTAGAGACATGCCATCACAGGTTGCAGACCCAAAATACTGTTTGTGGCTATTTAGAGAGACTTAGGTGGATGACTGGGCCTCTTTCCAAGCAGGAAATGCTGTTAGAGAGGAAACTCAATCTCTCTGAAAGTAGAGCTTCATCCAGCAGGCAACATCCTCATGAGCTTCCTGTCACACAAAACATCATTGAATGGCCTCAAACAGCTGGCTCATTTGCAGGTAGTTTAAGCACAGTTGATAGAAACTCCAGCCCCGGGGCCACCAGTTGCTATGGCAACAGGACACATGTACAGTAAACCCCCTCCCCTCTTCCCCCTACTGTTTCCCATGCCACCCTACCATCCCTCCCCACGCTGTGATCCTCCACTGCCAGCGCTGATCCGATGCCGCTGGTAAAAATAGCAAGAATCAGTGCATCCATATTTCATAGAGAACAGCCGCGGAGTACACATTGCATCTACAACAGAATCCTCCCGAGGCTGTCGGATTTTGGGAGATTTAAGGTGATTTGTCTCTCACAATGAAAATTTGAAACAAAGATGGGTCTGAAAATGAGTTTTTTCTGCCTCCCACCCCCACCTGCACCCCACCTCCAACCCGAGAGAGTATTCATAAACGCGAACAGGCAAATCGAAGAGAAAGTAGAAGGAGGAGAAGGGCGGGAGAAGAGGGGTGGGGGCGTGTGTGCAGGATTGTTTCTCTGCTCTCAGGGTTGAGACTGTAGCTGACAAAAGTACAGCGGAGGTGAGGGGTGATTGCGGTGGGATCAGAGGGAGCGCTGTGCTAAATTGATCTGGCAGTGTCAGTTATTGCTCCGAGGTTGTTCTCTGTGTGCAGTAATATGAGCTACAAAAGCAGAGATCCTCATCAATTACACAACGTGGAAAGAAGGGAAATTTTGCAACCCTGTAAATCCTAAACACCGATTTATTTATAGCCACAAAAGATGAACATTTAACAAGACTTTGTGAAAAAAGTAGCAAAGTTTTTCCTTGGTTGTTAAATTCCAAAACTTTAGAAATTCATTGGGATTTATGAGTGGAGTGGAAGGAAATTGATCAATGTTTTTAAAACAGTTTCAAGCATCAATGTATTTGTATTGAGGTTAGGACTGAGCAATATGGACTTAAAATCATATCAAGATGTTAACCGAAACCATGAGATAAAAAAACAACAAACATCTTTATCAGAATAAGGACAAACAATATGATAAATGTCCATCCCTTAAGCTCTCTGACTTAAAGTTATAGAGGATGATCTTTTATTTCCTAGTGGATCATCTAAATAAGTGGTCCTCCTAATTGTCAATAATTCTGGTGATATGCTTACGTAAGGCCGTCCTACGTGCTCATCCTCGGTTAGCTTTCTTTTTCATGCGCACTTTCAGGCATATATCTGTGGTGAGCTACGGTTTAAAACAGTCATCGAAGCTCACCTTTTCTCACCACAGGTCTTTAAAAATGGACGAGGGCTGTAAGAAAAAAAGTTTCTACGAAATGTATGAGAAGAAAAAGGCCTCAGAAGTGGCAGATATATGCTACCCCCTACCCAACAGCGGCGACTAATAACAAAGATGGCACAGGCACCGTGTGGTGGAGCAGGAGTTACGTGACCAACAGGCAGCCAAGATTAATGATCATATGTCTGAACGATAAGTTAAGTGAGTTCACTTTAAAGTCCACTATATAGTCCCCACTCTATATAGGGATTGAGGGATTTAGGGGACACAGTAAGCCTGTATGAGCTACGAGAACAGCAACTTTTAAACAGAGTGTGCACAAGGAGAAATGGGCTTGTGCATGCTCTTGCACGCGTTCAATTGGCGTTCCCTCTCAGGAGCAGGTACAGGGTTGTGCATGTGCTTTTTTCTTTTTAAGTGCAGTGGGGGGGGGGGCTTATAAAAAATTTGCAAAAATCCTCCACAATACCTTTATTACGTGTTGACCACTTTAGGCTTAAATTCTAGCTGAGTTGAATCTCTAAATACAGATACTGAAATTTTACCCATTCTTTTCGGCTTTTCAACAACAGTTTGGAAGTCTCAAAGGTTCCATATTATGCAAAATTCACTTTATAAACATTTTGTAACAGTCGTATGTGTCCTGAAGCCTGTGCATGCGATTCACGAATGAAAAAAAATTGTTTTCCCTCTCTAACTGCCTTGCTCCACCTCTTTGCTACTGTGTGCTACCAAATGCTCTGTTTGAAAAGCGTTCCCCTTATGATGTTATAAGGGGAAAGAAGCTTTCCAGAGCAGACTGTTGCAGCCCGTCGGCTACAGCCTTCATCTACAGTAATGTGTGATCCTTTGCTCCTAGTCGCTATCTTTACGAACTCTGACTGGTTGTCATGGTAGCGGGTAGTGGGGGAATAGCCTTTGGGATGAATTTTCTCCATAGGATTTAGTAGGATGTAGTTCCGAGCTGGACCATTCTAACGAAGCATGTATGTTTGTAGTTGTTTTCCAGCTGGAAAGTGAAACTTAATCCCTTTTTTTTATTATAGGTTTCTATCCGAAATACCCTGCATTTCACTTTGTCCTGTTATTCCATTATCCTCCCTGTCTGTTTTGAAGAACTGAAAGCCCTCAGTATGGTGCTGCCAGCATTATGTTGCATTGTGCGGATGGATGTGCGGAATCAAACCCAACACCTCTTCTTGCTGCAAGGCATCAGTTCTACAAATCTTCCTTTCCAATTAAACATTAAAAACACTTAAACAGTACATTGAAATTTGTGGTTGTAACTGAATTTGAAAACATTTAAAGGATGTAAAGACTTTGCAAGATACTGTAAACTACTTAATTTCAGGCCTGCGACTTTCAGGGGGCATTACAAAGTGTTCACTAGAAGATCTAAATATCTGTGTTATCACAGCAGGCCTGGGTCATTGTATTGATTCAGACTGAGTGAGTCCGACAGCAGTGCTGATGAGATTGTGATAGAAAATCTCATCTTGCCATTCATTAAAGCTCTCTATATCATGTTAAATATTCGCTCTGATAGAAAGGCTTGTTATGTAATGCTGGTTACAGTAGAGATGAGGTTTCAAACCCACTGAATGCTTTCAATACTACTGAAAGCAGAGCAAACAGAAGAATTGTTGGTAATACATACTTACTTAAGCTCACAAATAAATAGCAAACTGATATGATTGGTATTATTTCTGATGTAACTGTAGTGAATTGGTGAGTGCATGGTGCATGGTGCCAATTGTCATTTAGAATCTACAGTAATGGGGATATACAGTAAAGTCATTAATGTAAAGTAAATTTAAAATAAAATTAAACCTACTAACCAAAGGGAAACTAAGGCGTGCATTCATAGTCAGCACCAATTTTCTTTAAGTTGCTCCTTTTTTTTTGTACTTCATCTTTGTTGCAATTTCTGGATTTTATCTCTTTACCAACTTTGCTCAACCAGAGACTAATGTTTTTGCCCATTCCTTTTTTGAACAATCTAATTAGACAGAAAGTATCTGTGAATATCAATTTTCAGGTCTTTTTCTCATAGATTTTCAAAGCCCTGAATTTGACTAAAACCCATAATAAAGCCTTGTTTTAAATCAGTTCATTTTGGCTCTTTCAGTGAACTGTTCAGCCTCTACCACAGTATTTTCCCCCCATAAATTCACTGTTTTTAGCTCAATCTCTATTCAGATTGACTCAGCAAACTTCCCTGTCCTTGTGTTTTAAAACTTCCTCACAGCATGACACTGACACCCCCATATTTCACACTCTTAGGTGTTGAATTCAAGATTAATTCAACATTAATATTATTTTTTTGTATTTTAGTTAAAAAGTGTATTTCCTAGTATCAGAGTAAGGGTGTAACAAATACAAACACATGCCAGATTTCTTAGAAAATTCCTCCCTCTTCCTAATAATAAGATACTTTGCCCTAAATTCTCAATGAGAACATAAGTGTGGGAACACTTTTGCAAGGCATTGTAGGCAACTATTAAAATCGACCCAAAGCCTGTCATTTTAGCATCTTATTTACCATTTCTGGCTTACTATTTTCAGTATCGAAACAGAAAGCATGTGCTAGAAAATCTAAATATTTTACCATGTTATCACACAACAGACAAGGATAATGAGTAAAATGTCACTTTATATCATTGTATTAAACTAGGCTGAATGGAGGTGACAGCAGTGCTGAGATTGAAAAGGAAACTAAGGGAGGGGAATTTATTAGTGCTTTTTCTGTATGATGTTAAATTTGTGGATATAAAGCCTGAACTAGGTTACATTTCTTTAAAAAGCTCTTACATAACTTAAAGTCTTGTTCTAAGCTTAGGTGAAACGGCAACCCAACAATGTGATTCAGTGTTAATTAAGGCCAAATATAGGTGTAAAAATAGATTATAAGGTGATCAAACTGAACAGCATAATCTAGGTCAAAGCCCAACATATTGCTTGGTCTATCATCTGGTTGAAGTTTCCCAAAACTTCCATGACTCCATTAATAATTCACTTATTTGCAAATTAGTGCATTGCAATGTCATTCTCAGGTAACACATATCAGCATCAGTAGAGAGAACAGACACCACTTCCACTCACATCCAATCATCATCATGGCCACAGCAAAGATTTTCTCCCCGTCTGTCGTCGGAGCGATGTTGCCGAAGCCGATGCTGGTCAGACTGGTCATGGTGAAATACAGGGAGGTGATGTAGAGGGAGTCCTTGTTCGGGCCACCCTCCCATATCCCTGAACTGACGTTGAAGCGGTAGGGCCTGCCCATCGAGTTACCCAGGATGTACAACCAGCTGTCTGTGCGGACAATATTGGTTTCTTCATCAACCACCTCATAGTCGCCAATGCTGTACCTGAAGGAAAAATAATGATATAGTTCAATTCGATTTTCTCATAACGTTGGTTTTCATTTATAAGGCACAATGTTCAGGCAATTAACTAAATAAACATTAAACAGCACTGAAAAAAACTTCCAGAATTCTGTCTGTCCAACCAAAGTAAGTAAAATATATCCTCTTGAAAGTAAAAAAAAAAATCATTAAATATATGAGCATAAACATCCCAGTGACCCAGTTTTGTGGAGTTAAAGTATAATGACAGTAGAAATGGAACCTCCTCACAAAGCAAAGTCCACATTGAAAACTTTTTATAAAACTAAGCTACTGTTCAAATCAGAAGGCTCTTATGTTAATAATAAAAGTAACTTATGTCCACACAGCAACAGCTTTTTTGGATCTTGATCCTGCATTTTTAGGTTAATAAAAAATCTTTTTTATCAAAAAATCCAGTCCTCACCTCCGGACTAACCCCCCAAGAAAAAAAGGCCCTTAGATAAAATATTTAACACAATAAGAGAAAGATTCAATTGTGATCAAATGATATTTCAGAAGTTCAGGAGACTGACAACACAGCATGCCCCTGATGTAATGAAGGCTTTTGTTAAAAACAAACACACAGACAAACTTGAAAGTGGATGCAAAGCTGATCTGCTAACCGGGGACACACAGGGTTTGCGTTTCTATAATGAGTAGACAGCTTTATGCAGAACATATGCTGATGACCAAAAAGTGCAAAATATTGAAATGGGGAATATGCTATTGTAATGTCTTACTGCCTGCAAAGGGATTTATCAAACCTGAAAGAGATTTTAGTAGCAGTTTGTGTTTCTTTAGTTGGCACATTTGAAATTTGCACACAGAAATGTCTGTAATTGTACATTTTTAGACAATAAAAGAGACTTATGTATCATCATCCCAGCAATATAGTAATACAGCTTTAAGGGACAACAATGTTTTATCTGGAATCCCTGAAGGAAAGAGTTTCTATGGAGCAAAGAAAAAGTGCCACAAATATACTGCTGTGTGTTTAATAAAATGAAAGTATGGGGCGGAAGATGTCTGTGCGGGAAAAAATAAGGTAGCAGGCAATTAATCCAAAATGAAAAAAAAAAAAGATGCAACAACTAAGCGTCTGTAGCAGGTTTATATACACAAACAAAACGGAACAAAACAGCCACAAAAGAACAAGTAAATATCGGGGCTTGTAAAGGGAGAGGCAACAACGTCGTCCTCAGCTGATACCGTAATATGACGATGCAAGGCTGTGATGTGGGTTAAAATGGGCTCAAATCATTTTTTTCCCAGGTGTTATGATTATTGTATCTTTTTACTTTAACCTTTATTATTATTATGTTCTTTGCTGTTTTTGCTGGGTTTTTTTTTTTTTAAGTCACTGTACCACTGGTAGATTATCACACCACATGCACCATGTTTCAAATTAAAACAAACAAAAGTTTCCTCTAATTTCCGTTTTTAAAGTATATTATTTCTTAATAAAAGTAATTAAATTAGCATTCCACTGCATGTCTAAGTTCATTTAAATAGTTGAAAGCGTTTCTGGTTGTTTGATGTTCCTGAAAATACTTTTACTAAATCCTTTTGAAAAAAAACTATTTACAGTAAGAGTTTGTTTTTGCTTTCGTTAGCATCCTAAAGACATGCTGGAAAACATTTCTCAAAATCCTTCTCACCCTACTAACCATCTGTGGGGTCTGATTAGAGACTCATAAGACTCACTTGTTTGAACTCTATAAAAATGTTTATTATTGGGGAAAAAAACCCAACAAATTTTCTCTTGCAAGTGTTAGTTAGAACCCTTTGCACAATGAGATAATTACAGTGTTTCTCCAAATATGTAACAAAATCAATAAATTATAAAGAAGAAAACATGCAGAAAAGACATTTGAAAGTTATTTTTAACTGAGGAATGACCAAAGGGGAATCAAAGTGAAATAGCTAAACAGAAAAAACAACAGAAAACAGAAAAATACATTCAACCTGTTTACCAAACATTTATTACCTCAGAGAGACACAGCTGTGACAAAAACAAACACTGAAATTGTAAAAACATTTAAAATTAAAAGTAAGTAAAGCAAGTAAATAAAGTAAAATAAAGCAATTAAAAGTAAGTAAAGCAAACTAAACTACATGATGAACAACTAACAATAAAACAATAAAAGTCTACAAAAATCCCTATAAATGTAAATACACAAGAATACTGTCCAAATCACCCTAAAGCGATCAAAATGGCCGGAATGATTCAATTAGGAGGCACAGTAAAAATTAAGGGTGTCCCGATACTGTATTGATATCAGAAATCAGTCCAATATCAGAAAATCAGAAATATTAATTTGTAGAAAGAACTAAAAATAATGGCAAAAGAACAAATCAAATAACTGACAACTATTGCATTTGAAGTATTTCATGTATTAAAGTAAAAAGAAAGTCCTCTCTATGTGTTATTTTTATGAGATAAAGAAAATCAGTGAGTATTTCAACAGCTGAGGGATTTTGCATGGAAAAAACAATTCATCATCAGGAGCACCTGTCTGGGTTCGCTATTTGCATATGAAAATAACTGGCTTCCTGTATAAAAGCTTTTTTTTTTTTTTGTCTCCCAATGAACACAACAAAAATATGTGCTTTCCTTTACCCCTCTGTGGAAAAAAACAACAATTCTCTTCATAAAACAAGCAACAACAAAAAAATCCAATATTCTTATTCAAGGGCAAATAATCTGCTTTTGTTTTTTACAGCCATAGTATTAAAGTAACCCTTCAGCCCCCTCCATTCTTTTCTGGGTAAAAGAAAATGACAGGCAGAGAGCAGGAAGCCAGCTCCTGCAGTCGCTGCTGTCATCCCAGTTGACGACGGTTAAACTTTTCTCGAGTCGCCGACGCGGCTCGGCATGTGTCCATGGCAACCGCTGAAACCACACAGGAGCTATTTTTACTGGTATGGCTGTCTGGTTTTGGAGCACCATCAGGTACATTTATTCAGGTTTGATTACACTGCGTCTGGACCGATGCTTGACGCAAAACCACCCCGCTTGGAGCCTCCATGGGAAACGGAATGTGGGTGAACATTTATAATAAGTGTGTAAAAAAAAACAACAACCAACGAAACAGAAAAAAAAAACACATCTGCATAAAATATCAGTATATTAATGAAAACAACAGCAAAAAACTGATTCCCTGTTTTGTGTGGGTGTAGATTTAGATATTCAAGATAATGTCTTCCTCATTATGTCTGTAAACCTTCTCATTAACATAATAAATCAGACACAACACATGATGGAAACTTAATGCTTCCACTACACTCTATAGCCCCCCTGTCGGGTCGATGATCTGATTAGATTTTGGAGGCCCATCTCCATAAATTTACATACAGATGAGAAAAACAATATTTCTCCAGAAAGTGCAATAACTCTTTAGCCTTTGAGATTCTGGGTTCAATGAATCATAAAAATATTTCCTTATACAAAATAATGAAAGCACAGATCAGCATCATAAGTGACCCCTTTGGTATAAAATAGCTGCAATCAATGCTCTGTAATATTCCTGTAAAAAAAAAAAAGCGTTATGTAACGTTTTGCTGATCTGGGACAAACATACCAGATGCAGGCCAACCAGTGTGCAGCCAGCCCAAAAACACAGACCAGCAGCACCAGGACAGCCGCCCCATACTCGATGTAGTGGTCCAGTTTACGGGCGACCCGACCCAAACGGAGGAGCCTGACTACCTTAAGAGAGCTGAAGAGACTGCTGATCCCCTAAAAAAATTAGAAAGAATAGGAAAAATGTTAGAGAAGAACATTCACAGATCATGATAAGAGGTTTGAAAGCTGTTAAACATTTTTTTCTTTTGTTTATTTAAAGTGTCATCACAACAAGCTTATATAAGTAAAAAAACATACCCTTTATTGGTTTTATTTAATAAATTATTTCAGTGCTCTTAGAAATTTTTTGTAACATTTAATAATTTTTAATTCCTGGAGAATTTTTTTTTCTATTTTTTCATATTTTTTTTTATCTGTTAAGTTTTGACAAAATTAAATTTCCATTAGAATATTAACAATTATTAGGAAAAAGGTAATCTGTAGTCTTTTAATTAGCTTTGCTTCTTAACAAACAAACATATAATTAGAAGCATCCCATTAAAGTTAATCAGCTAAAAGCAGTTTCTGAAGTGATTTTTTTTCAACATTTTTAAGTAAAATCCAACAGAAAATGCTGAAAATGATGTATGGGAAAATATTGAGAAGGATTTTCTGCATCTTTAGAGCAAATAAAATCGATCATCTTTAAAATATTTATATGTTGATGAAAGCGGAAGAAATGACAAATACTGAAAAAAATGATAATTATGAATCAACATCAATATTTAAGTGTAAAAGCATTCCTCCAAACTGTAATGAAACTTTACAACCCTGGGCAGCAGTAACCAAAGGCTAAATGTCTAGTCAGCTTAGCTGCAGCCTGAAACACCCGCTCACTGATTCCAAGCGACAACTGTAATCCCATCAGTCTGCTCTGCAGTTCTGTTGCTATTCTTTATGTGTGTGTCTGTGCACTATCCCCGTATTGATTTTGCTAAAGTGCTGTGGTCTGCAATGCGAGTACAACTGCTGTGCTAGCTGCCACCTGATCTGCCCATCAGACACCTAAAGTTCAGCTTCTATGAAATCACTTTCCAGCCTTTAGATCAGACACTTGTGATGGCCACTCCTGAACATTGACTTTTTTTTTTCCTGAAGCCACTTTCAGACTGATTTGGTGATATGCCTTGGGTCACTGAGCTTTAACCCTTATGTGCCAGATGTTTCTTGACAATTTTACAAATTGTTCTACTCTGGTGATGTCATCTGCTTTGTAAAATGCAGCCACACACCATGGTGTTGCCACCCCTTTAACTCACAGGTAGGATAATGTGCAAACATTTACTTTTTCTTCAAAATCATACTATGATCATTAAGACCAAATGCACTCAGCCTAAAAGTGGAATAATTTCACAGCAGTTAAAAACACCCTCCGACAACATCTTTATGAGTTTAGTTATTTTGTTATGTTAAACCTTTGTTACCAAATAGATTGACCCTGGGATACACATATTTATGATGGCTGGATGGCTGATTATACCAGCATATAACTGAACATATATAGGTAATAGGAAATCATACCCATTTAATGAATTAGGTTCACACTGGAAAAACGATCTAGAAATAAGTAAAGATTTCTTAAATTAAGTTTATTTACCCTTTATTTGAGTAGGTAAATAGGGTAGTTTGCCAGTGGAATGAGTATTTTTACTCTTAAAATAAGATAATTAGGTAATATGCACTTGAAATAAGACAATGCAATTGTGTTTTCCTATTTTAAATGTAAATTGTCTTGTTCCATTGGCAAAATATCTCTTTTTCCTCCTCAATCCAAGAACATATGCACTTATTTTAAGAAAAAAACAACTTATCTAGATTTTGATTTGTTCCAGTGTACAGTTCTCCCTCTGATAACTTGCTGATATAATAATAATATTGGTGACCCTAACGAGAAATTATCTGATTTAATGTCTCAGTGAGATTAAAAATGGCATTGTGTCTGATTGTACAGTGTACAGCTATCTGTTTTTTGCTGACATATTCAGTTAATTGCTTTTGGTCTCACTTTCACTCACCATATAGGTTTTATTTTATATGGTTACTAAGTTGAAGCTGAAATATCTCAGTTGCTGAAAACTATTCTCATAAATATTTGTTTTTCTCAGAGTCTCTAATGTGAAGAGTATTTTAAAAACTTAAACATTTGATGCACAGCCCTCACAGAAGCCAGAAAGAGTAGAACAACCACTATGTACAAAAATGGCTTTGGGAAAATTTCAATAAAGTCAAGATCTCTCCTTACGTTTGTCAGAATTTGTGCAGATCCAGTTAACAATAATTCAGTTATTTGCTTCTCACCAGCTTTATAATTTTACATTTAAACTATGTCACATTTTCTAGGCCCTTCTTGCTTAGATACACTGCTCCACATAAACTTGCTGAGGTATTTAGTCAACAGCAACGCCAATGCTTTTGTTAGAGCAATTAGGTGGTTTTGGTCAAGCTCTGACACAATTTTTTTTTTTGGTTAATAAAGACAACAGAAAGAAATTTCATCACAATTAACGGGCAGCCATTTTACAATATACAACAATCTGAATAAAAACAAGTTTGTTTCCTTTGGCCCTGTGCCAATGACAACAATCTATTTATGTTGAGAATGAGGGGAAAAGTTTTTTTTTTTTTTTTTTTATCATACTTTTTAGGTCATTGCTATTTCCATATGAAAAGTCTGTGATTCCTTCACATAACTTCCTGTAGTTTTCAATCAACCCAGGGATACATTAGGCTCAATACTTAAAACCTAATCGCTCCACTGAGTAGAGATGTTTAACCTGTTCAGGAAGAAATTATGATTTAAAAAAATAAAAAGATCTAAAGATATTCAAATGACAAATTGAAAAACCGGGGGATATAAAATGAGACATACCTAATTTAGCATGAAAAAGGGAAGAAAAGAGATCAGAGAAGTTTATCGCCAGTTTATATTTTATTCCTTTGTAAATACCTTTAAATCCTTCCAAAGATTTTAATATTTTTGCAAATAACTGGTTTCACAAAGACATAAAAAAAACTGTTTTTAAAACCGCGTAAATCACAATTTCTTTAAAATTTCAATCTTCTCTTTTTTACAGCAGCAAAGTTTATTTTTTACTTATTATTATTGCATATTGGTAGGTGTGTCTTTGTTCTTTCATTTGCCTGGCATTTTTACTGGTGATATACCTGAATTTCCCCAGTATAGGGAGAAAAAAGATCATGTCACTTCATTTCGTAAAAGAGTCTAAATGAGCCATACAGCAGAGTATAACGCATAAGTAAATATTCTGCACTTTGATAGATCAACAGCTTAATTTTTATGTGTTTTATTTTTGCTCATTTTAGTTCTCTTACAGTTTTCGTACTGACAAGCTGGGATCTCTCTTTCTAGTTGTGATCAGTTCATGTGTCATGATGTGCAGACGCTAGAGGTTCGCTTTAAGTGTGTCTTTTTCAATTCATTAGGCCCCTTCGTGCCTTGTTTACATTATGGGCTCTGTTTTATTTCAGTAGTCTGCCTGTGGATTTTATATCTGGATTTGCTCTCCCACTTTTTTCTGCCTGTGATTATATTTATTGTTTCCATCTGTGTCTTATCAGGCCTTACTGAGATTTAAACTGCTTTGAACTTAAGACTTGTTTTATTTATGACAGCCTTTCTGGTATTTCACCTTCAGTAGCCAACAACCTACCTTACTTCTGCTGCGTTTTTCTTTAAAAAGTTTTTCTGGTCTTTATATTTGCATTACAACCTTTTATTATGGTATTCTGCATTTAGATGCTATCATTTTTGTTCCACATGAGATCAGAAGTGCCTTATTCAGAGAAAAATATATTCTCAAATATAATCCGTACAACTAACACAAGTTTAATCTGGTTACCATCCAGAATGAATATACAATTAGGTAAAAAGCTTTATTATAGAATTCAAATAATTCCATTTTTTTCATATTTTTATACATTAAAACCACAAACTCAACATATTTATTTAGGTATTGAAATTGACAAGCCGGCATAACGTCATGCACAATTGTTTTAGAACAACAATTGTGCATGCACACCAATATTCATTTTGGTGTGGTGTGCATTTGTATCCAGCTCCCTCTACTCTAGTACTCTTGAAAAAAATCCAGTGCAACCAATTGCCTTCACTTATCCTCAAATTAATAAATCCAGTCCGTTAGTTAACATTATTATAGCTGCAAAATAAAAGTAATCCATAGCTGTATATTTCGAAAAAGAAAAAAATGCAGTAAAGTTTGAGATATGGTGATGGATAATCTAAAGCAGGGTTTGCTTAAACAGCAAATATCCAAAGGCTTGAGCATTTCACAGAGCACTGCTTAAGTACAAACCTACTGTATATCTGAACTGGCATGCAATGACCTGGCATGAATGCTTTAACCATGAATGCTTTAACCAGAGAGGAAGCCATGAGGCTCAGTCTATCTCTGGAGGAGTTGCAGAGCTCTAAACCTCAGGTGGGAGAATTTCTTGACAATTCTTAGATCTGTGTTCTGCAAATTGGCCTTAATGCAAGAAAAAAAAATCAAATAAAGTCACATTTCAACCAGTAAACGTGGAAGATGCTACTTTTAGATCAGATTAAAACTGAACTTCTTGGACTATAACTGTAAAGCTTTGTGAAGCAGACAGCTATCACCCCAAAAAACACTTCATGCTGTGGAGATGTTCAAAAGGAATATGACTAACCAGAACTGATGGGAACACAGACAGAGCTGAATGCAGACTGAACCTGAAAGTAAACCTACTGGGGGCTGCAAGACACTTGATACTGAGACAGCGGTTCCAGGAGAAGGCGAACAACAAGCCTAAACATGCAGCATTAGACCAGGATGGTTCAGGCAGCACTTAATAACTTCTGCTTCAAAAGAAATCTGCAATTAAAGCTGGTTCTAAAAAATATTGAGCCAAGGGGGTGAATCCAGATGCACACCATACATCTAACATTTTATTCTGTCAAAGTAAATGCAGTTTATTCTTGGTGTAAATTCTTTTTTTTTTCCTGCACCTCGTATCTTAGCAACATTTTGCTTCCTTATCAACTAATATCTTAATAAAAAAGAGGTTTGTAGGTAGGTAGACCCGTATAAGGCGGGAAAGAAAGAAAGCTGCAATAGGGCTTTTAAAGACTTTCAAAGTTTTAGGAAACTGTGGTCAGCAGGAAAATTATTTACCCAAACTGTTTGTCAAGAATCCATTTGTGAAGTAAAAACTCAACACTGTGCATTGTCATATTCTGATCAAACTGAAGCCTACTTGGGTGACAGCTCGGTGGTTCCAATTCTTCCCATCACGTCCCATGCATGAACACAGGCAGAAGAGGGAGGGGGGGTGAGGCCATGCAAACAGAATGGGGGGGTGGGGGGAGGAAAGAAGAAACAAAGGCGAGCAAGGTGAGAAAGAATACTTATTACTCATAAGCAACAAATAAAGACATGAAAAAAATACAACGATCAAAAATGAAACAGGAAAAAAAAACGCACTGTGATCAAGGCATGCACTGAACAGCTTATAACGTTTATAATCAACCAGTGTTTCTTTTAAGATTTATAGGAGAGAAACAGCCATCAAAGTTATTCATGTCACACATTAAGCTCTAGTGCGGCAGCAAGATGTCTTTATCTTTTTGTGATATAAAATACAAAATGCTAAGTCATTTCAAACACAGTGAATAAGTGCTTTGCAGATAATCAATAACCAAATGATATCCAGGGCAAAACCAAATAATCTTTTTTTACTTTTCATTATTATTTATTGTTTGTCTATGATTGAAACCCTTTCCAGTCAAACAATCCCAAATGTTTTATTATTCCTTTAATTGATTTATTCTCGTTTTCCTAATTCCTTATATAGGTCAATTGTTACTTATATTTTCTGTTCATTTCTTTATTCCACTCCTTTTTTAATTGTATGCTTAATAAACGTTAAACATTTTTCAACTCCACAACTATTGAAGTGTAATTAAATTATATATTTTTAAGTTTTGATATATTTTTTAATTAAAACCCAAATCACTGTATTATTCCAGGAATGCTTTTTTACATTTTCTTTCTACAGAAAAGCACAAAAATCCTTCATCAATTGTGTGCATTAATGGACAGCTAAATTACATCACACAACTATTGTTAGATTTTTGGTAGCTATTCCTATTATCTAACATCAATCTTTTAAACAACTCAAAAAAACAAACAATTCATTTTTTTTCTCAGGGTTTTTTTTTTATCCTGAAGGTTTCTCCCACACTTGAACTTGTCAGCATTTCTATCGCTGCAGCTCTGAATGATCCTGACAGGACCAAAATGCTGGTCTTGCAGAAACAGATCAATGAAGTCTGCCCACACTGGAAGCCCTATTTTAAAGATTTAGTAGCGATTTTTGTGTTACCTCAGACTGTGCGAGCAACCTAATAGTCCCCAAGAGCTGAAATCCAGAGCTGGACTTATTCTGATACACTGCAATGTTTAATGCTATCACAGTGTTTCACACTGAGACAATAACACACATAAATCATGAACCTTGACATGTTTAAGCACATTGAGGGACACAATCATGAGTTACAATGACAGATGACAAATGCAACACCACACAGCTGAGTTTAATCACTGTGAATCAAATTAAAAACAGATAGTGTACTTACTTCTGGACCAGCAGGCACAACTCTAAAGGAACCTTTATTTTCTCGTATCCAATAAGCCTTTCAAACAAATCTAGATAATTTTTTTCAAGCTCTGTCAATAAGTTTTTCAGGATTTAGTTTATCAAATTCACCTGTATGAAATAATACAAACAGCATTCCTTGTAAAGGCAGGTAAAAATGCCAAATAAAATTAATCTTTATTTGCAGTAAATGTTGAGACCACTTCCTTGTTTTAAAGGTATAGTGGAGGACGTTCTTTTTCCGAGTGGCTCATCAAAATTAGTGTTCCTCCTAATTGTCCATCATTCTTGTGATATGTTTACGTAAAGCCGTCCTACGTGCTCGTCCCATTTTCACTTACAGGTGGTGAATCTGACATAGTGGAAATACTGCAAATCTTCTTTTGGAAAGTAGCTTGTATGAGCGATGCAAACAGCAACTTTTAAACAGAGCGTGCATGAGAAGAAATGGGCTCGTGCACGCTCTTGCACATGTTTAACAGCCGTTCCTTTTTGGGAGCAGGTACAGGGTTGTGCATGTGCATTTTTTTAAGTGCAGAGGGTCGGTCTTTTCAAAATTCACAAAATCTTCCACTGTAACTTTAAAGTAAATTACTGGCGAGTAAGTCATTATCATACTCTAAAATGATATAGCCATTCTTTAAAACTAGGAAAAGAGTCAATAAGTCAGATGTGAGTTGGTATTTTGGTCTGAAACGTCCCATAATTGTAGTAAATAAAGGGTATGGTAGACTAATAGTAAAAACCACAGCCCTAGTAGTTAAATTTAGCTACTTCTTTAAATCATCAAGGGATAAAGACAGGAGAAAGGTTTAAAGTGACAGCAGTGTGTAATTCAATCAGTAATTCATTCTTGGAAAAGACATGTCAAGAAGGTGGCCCTTATTCATGCTAAATTTATTTATATAACTTCAAAAAAGTGCTGAATAGAAAGCACCAAAAAGCATTTAAACACAAATAAAAGAAGACACGAACAGCAGGTGTACAGTGAAAAGTATTTACCTCTATAGGAGTTTTTATTTTTTCATTATTACATTTAATCATTTTTTTTCTTTATCTATTTTTATAAAATAAATCCCCCAAAAGCGTTTAAGTTGTGCATATGTACTCTTTTTTTCTACAACGTTCTTGTGCAACCAGTTACCCTCAGAAGTTACATACTTAATGACATGATGGTGTCACATAATTTGTCAGTTTAAAAACACATTTTTTTAAAGATTAAATTTAACCCTTAAAGAGTTACAGAGTTCCTGCAGCAGGGACTGAAGTGTCTGTCCATATAACCGCAATAAATGGTACGATCCATTGAGATGGATCTTATGGAAGAGTGGCCAAAAAAGGCATGTAAGCAACTCCCCAATGTACTGTATGGAGGAACATGTTCTGGTCAAATAAGACAAGTATTTTACTTTTCATTCATTAAGAGATGTTATGTCTGACATAATGCCAACATATCCCATCACCCCAAGGACACATTCCCTGCAGTGAATAATGGTGATAATAATAAACTTGCCTAAGGCAAGGGAAATGGTGGATGGTGCTACATACAGGAATATTCTTAGGTAAAACTGTCTGTGATTTGAGACTGGGACACTGGCTCACATGTCAGCTGGACACTAACCTGACTCATACTGTTAAACGAACTGGTTTCCTCTCAATTGGTTTGAGGGGAAACACTTAAATGTGTTGGAACGGTCTAGTCAAAGTCCAGACCTAATTGCGATTGAGAATCTATGTGGTTAGACATGAAGATTCATGTTCACCATTAAAAACATTCAGCAATAAAGGAGCTGGAGCTGTTTTGTTTCAAGATGGGGGGAAAAAATCCCAGTAGAAAGACGTGTCCACCTCTGCCAATTAAACCACTTGCTGTTTTAAATGGCTCTACAAAGTGCAAAATTTAGAGATCGGGTGAAGAGATTTGAAGTTTTCTTTTATATAGGCCTATTGCTGTTTAACTGACAGTAACAGAAAAAATTATAGAAATAGTGCACATTTTCAAACAACCAATTTTGAACATAGGTTGTGAGGCAACAAAACATAAAAAATGCCAAAAAGGTAAATACTTTTTCAGGCTATTATACTTGCTGATTAAAGTGTATTACTTTCTACAAAGCCAAGTTAAATTTGAAGTTTGAGGCCTTGATCTAAAGGACTCAGAATTTAAGGAAGTTTGTGGAAAATTAAAGTATGTACAGAAACAATAAGATGTTCAGCTGAAATGTTCTCAGCTGCTTTAAAATGGACATTAGAACAAAAAGCATGGAATAAAACACAAGGAAAGTCAAAAAGCCAAAACTCAGACAATGATTACTTCAGCAGAATATAAAACTTAAAATGAGTTATTTATGAGAATGATACATCTTTATGCTTTTTTCAGTTACATGTTTGAAGTTTGTAAAGGAAAACTACAATTATCTTATTTTTTTACCTCACTTTCTTTAGAGATATTGCAAATTTGATTAATATTTTAAAATTTTGGCCAATAAATGACCAGATAAACAAACACCTCTGAATAGAAAATCAGTATTTTTCCATAGCCATGAAGATTTCTAGACCTATATGTAAAAGAAACCCTGTGGGATGAGCTAAGAAGAAAATGGGATAATCGAGAACTCAGCAGCCTGGATGATCTACGGAGAATTTATGAGGGAGGTGGGGGGGTGATAAAATATTACCAACCTTGTAAAATGTCTTACGTGAATTATTCCTGTTCTATTGTAAAAAGAACTATTGCATGAATGCACATATATTAATTTTGTTGTTGTTGTTTTTTATTCCAAGGCTTTATTCTAATGGCTGCTATAACTTCTGGAGGATGCCATAAACTTTCTCAGAGAGAAAAAGGAGGGGTAATGAAAAATAAAAAAAGCCAGATAATCAGAAAAACTCCATTCACCTTACCTGAAATAAATTATAAAAATAGCATATTCAGCTAAAACTGCAGAGCTCAGCACCACTACTATAAGAAAGGAAGCCAACTTTAACCCACATTTTCCGATGATTTGGTCCTTGTCAGCTGTCAGGAGGCGTTAATGGTTTTCCAGTATCAGTGTCGCAGAGCTCTGGAGTGTGCCCTAGTTTAACAAAGCAATGCCTCTTTGCCAATTAAAATGTGCCAATTAGCTCGAGATCCTGTGATGGCTCTTCAGCAAATACTCATCACTACGGAAAACATTTAGATAATTTATAAATGATTACGCTCTTAGTTCAGACTTATTCTCAACCATTCAAAAGAAAAGAAAACCAAATAAATTTTATGTAAATTGGCAATTAGATGTATTTTAATACAGAAGAGAAAGTAATCTGTCAATTTCGTTTAAACCCTTCAATGAATTTTTAACATTTAACTTTTAAACAAACTTATTTTTGATTGACACCTCTTCAATCGCTAACAGACTCACCTCATCTACGTTCTCGAAGGCGTTGATGACATCATAGGGCAGGCAGGAGAGCAAGTCGATAACAAACCAGGTCTTCAGGTAGTTCATGCGGATCAGCTTGGGGTCCGAGATGACCTCGCCTGCGGGCCCCACGAACGTGGTGTGAAAGTTTAACACGATATCCACCAAGAAGATTACATCAACGATGCTGTCCACCACCAGCCAGGTCACGTTGTTCTGCTTGGTCTTGAAGGAGACGTTGTAGGGCACCATGATGGCGGTGTAAAAGGTGAGGATGAGGATGACCCAGTCCCATGTGGTTTTGAAGAGGCAGTAGTGCAGGATGATGTGAGGAGGGGTTTTGGGGGTTTCCTGTTTGTACTGAGGTAGGATGTCAGAGCCAAGCTGAAGTACCTTCCAAGTAGCAGAGCACAATAAAGATAACAGAGAAAAATATACCGATTTTTTGCCACCATGGGCCGAATTAAACTGTAGTTTTTCGGCTAAATTGAACTCACCTCAGCTAGACGGGAGTGCTTATGGACATTTTCTCCTTTATGAACCGTAGGCTGTAGCTGCTGTAACACTCCCCTGCTGCTTGTTAGAGCTCGAGTCAGTCGTGCAAACTTCCCCCAACCTGGAGTTTATACAAACACATTGTGGATAAGAACCAGGTACTGTATGTTTAACTTGATTTTCAATCAAGAGAGACATTCTTTTAAAATGCCCTATTCTGCTGCAAATCTGTTCATCGTTAGGTACCTATAACATCAGATAGTAGAGCATGCTTCGCATGCGTTACAATGAGAAGATGTTGAATGCCAATGTGCCTCTGGGAAAAGAACATCTATGAATCTGTGTATGCTAGTGAGGGTGGATGGGACCAGAAATGAATTATTTAAATCCAGTCTATTTGCTGTTTTTCTAGATTTAATATGCTGCAAGGACAGCATTCAAAACGAGCCCTCTAATCATATGGGATCACTTAATATCAGTATCAGAAGATGGTTAAACATCATGCCTCTGTGGGAGAGCTTAGTTACTGTAAAACTAAATGAATGCAGACCTGAAATTTTTAACATTTTTTAGATCAATCAGCACAGGTGGCCTTATTAGAACAGCCTTACAAGACACAAAGCAGGCTGCCTAAATCTTGATCTCTTTTGTAAACTGAATTAGCCAGGGACATTTTTCATTTGTTGTAGCAAAAGTAAAATATTTCTAAATGATCCTTATACCGTGCTCCTTCCTATTTCCTTTTCAAATAACTCACCAATAATATTAAAAGTTACACATACAAACATGATGCAGAGCAGCGCTGAATTTAAGCATCACAATGCTTTTCAAACCAGCAGCAAGAAGCAAACATTTTTGCAGTTGTTTCCAAACAAATGGTGCAAGTTCTTAAATTTAAGAACTTACACATTTAAGAACTTATACATTTCTAATTAAATTTTCAAATGTTGCTTTTTTACATTTTTTATGTTTATTGCCAGGTCTGCACAGGTGAACAATGAATAAAGGAGAGATTATAACATCCTGAAGATTATCTATTGCGCTGAGAAACCAGGCCGGTATCAGGAAGAGATTTTTAGATATATTTTACAGGAAAGGTGGAATTGAAAGCAAGAGACTAAACAATAGGTCAAAAATCCTGAGAGGGTGGTTACACCCCTGGAAATATGGTTTGGATTCTTTAAATTATGCTATTGTTGTTATCATTGGGATTGTTGTTATCTATCTAAATGTCATTCCATCAAAACATTACGCATTGAAAAAAAATTTAAAAATGAAAATAAACTTATAATATGACAAAATACTATTTTTATATCATTCTATAATTCACAATCCACCTGCCAAACAAGCTGGGGGCCAAAAAAGGTTCACTTTAGGCCCTGCTCATGAATGAATGTGAATATAGATATTATTTAAATTAGTTAAAGTTTTGAATATGTTTCATTAAAAAAAACAAAATTGTGGAATGCTGGGTCTGACCTTTGGAAGAATCATCCTCAATGGGCTGTTTAAAGGCTGTGATATCGCTGAATGTACAGAGGAACAGAACCACTTTCTCTTGTTCATTGCGAATGGGAGCAATCTTCACAAAAAACCAAACCGGCGTCCCTGGAAACACAGAAGACATGCTTAGCTTCATCATCTGCTTACTTTGAGAGGAAATTACCTATTATGAATGAAGAACAAAACAGAACTTCTTAAAGGAATGTAAAAAATGCCTACATTTTATGTACAGAAATTGATTACTTTTTATTTAATTCAGATTTTCTGATATACTCTTACTTTTTTTTCCTCACATCTTTTAAGGTACATGTATAAATATATTTTGAAAAAGTAGAGCAGGTTACTATAAAAACGACTGTGTGCCTGCCATCTTGATTTTTATCCCTTAATCTAATATTACCCATTATAAGTATTTGATATCTTACTAGATTTGATCATTTTATATTATAATTGTTTTGCCCTGTAACCAAGCAAATAATATGTACCTTGAATTTCTAATGAAATGTACACAGTTATAATGTTGTTAATATTTACACCAAGAATAAGCTGATTTTATTAATGGTGAAAAATGCACTGCTAGATTCACATCACATGTCTAATTTTTTCATCCTAGTTTAAAAATAAAAACATATCTTAGAATTCCCTGGAAAAAGATGTCATCATTCTAATAACATTTTAGAAAGATTAAAAAAGCTCATATCATGGTTTAAGTAGGTGGAAAACTCGGGAAATTTATATGTATTTTTCCATGTACTATTTTTATCCAGACATTAAAAATCACATTATAATTTAAGAAAAAATAATACTTTTCAGTCTTTTAAAGACTATATAAAAACCTATGTTTTAATCAATCTAACTGTAATTCTTATCATTTTTACCAAATTATTAAATATTAATAATTCTGTCTTTGTTTTCTTTTATGAACATGGTCAGTTTTGTTTAGATTTATTCTATATAAATTGAACCATTATCCCTGACTTATTTTAGTTTTATTAGAAGATAATGTGACTCTTTCAAGGGAAAATTAATAATAAGAAATAATAAGAAAAATGGGAAGTGATTATAATGAATATGTGCTCTAAATAATTATTATTCACTGAGTTCATGTATGTGATGATTATGTAAAAGCAACTTATTTTGTTATTTGTGAAAGAAATCAATATGGGTTTGGGAATAATTCAAATTTATTTCAGAAAATTATTATTCTTGTTGTTTAATTCACTTATTGTTCAAATTATGCAGAATTTGTAAATGGGCTTTGACTGTTTCTTATATCACTACACTTCATATCATAATTGAAACTTTAATATTCTATTAAATTTCACCTGCACATGAAAAAAAAACAGCAATATTTTCCTTTGGAAGGTGTTCTAGTATGAATCTGGCTCTTAAACCAATTAGCACATTTCTACAGACGCTGAAATGTTCTGGGCTGCCTTTGAACTACAGAGGCTCTGAAAGCATTTGCATTACAAAGACTGGAGACTCTCATTTCTCTGTTTCTTCACATCCACTACTGCTACTTACTGTTCTTCTTGTACATCAGGATCTCAAATGAGTTCATCTCATAATTCTCGAACGTCAGTCGGACTTTTTCCGTGGTGTCCTTGTCAGTGAGCTCCCCGTACATGAAGCTGAAAACAAGAGAGAATACATTTAAATACTTGATTGACAGCCAGGGGAAGATTGCTGAGCAAAGCTTAATTTATGAATATATCCAAGCAGCAGCTGCTTTTTTTGTTTTTGTTTCTGTCTGTCAGTTTGAAAAAGCATGTGAAGGATGGGCTTTTTTTTTTTATCATTTTCCACAAATGATAAAATGCAGATCAGGTTTCTTATCAGCTCTGCTGTCAATTCTAGACAAGCAGCACCCTCAAGCTGCCAAATTTCCCCTTGTCCTTTAAATGAGCAGCTGTCTCAACCTCCATTATTGTTGTAAACCCTCCAGTCAATCTGCTAACTGTAAATTGTCTCAGCAACATGCAAAATACACTATGTTGTCCATTGTCTACATGCACAACTTATTACTGGGAATGGCTACTTTGAAAATAATTTCTTTCCATATTTTCAGCTAATTTACTGCCACTTTTTAGCAGTGTTGAGATTTAATATTAATTTCTATCCAGGTAAAAGTTACCAAACGTCTTTTTCTTGACTCTCTGCTCTTTATTTGGGCTGTTTACAGTACATTTAGCCATGCCCTGGAGACACCTCTATGCTGCTCAGTGAGCAGGAAAGAGGCAGTATTTCTGTCTAAAAATGTTCCAGTAAACTCAGTTATTGTGTTTAAAGCTGCAGATTTTGCAGAGGGTTGTCTTGATACAGGCTCAAACTGGGATCCGTTTTTTTCCTGTGTAAAACCAGCAGCTATGAAGAGAAAGAAATTGCATTTTTTGTCCCCCTTTATAAAAGAAATATAATAATATAAATATAAAAAAATAATCATAATGGTTCTAACTATACTATCGGTTAATGACACAAGGTGTATGCCAAAGCATTTGGAGAAGCTGAGACAGATTCCAGCTTGTACCAAAACAAGAAAAAGAATAAAATTTTAAGATATAATTCCTTTTTTCATTCTATTTTATCTGTCTTATGTGTTTTATTGTGAAATTGGCCATTAATATTGGCCCAGAAATGGCCATTGCAAAAATAATTGTCAGTCACAAGGAAAATAAATATTTACTAAGAGTAATTTCCTGAGCCTTATAATCACTTGTCATGTCTTCTTTAAAACTTTTACAGGATGCAGCACATGTTAGGTTTCAAAGTGAAGGTAGAGATCAAGGAATTCCCTTCCCTCAGTTTAGTAAATCCATGCAGTTGGTGTGTCTGTGCAGCAGACTGATTGCGGATCTGCTGGGTTATCATGACATATTTTATTAAAGTAGTTAGTTGTCTGTCACAGATGAAAAACTGCAACTGGGATTTTGTAATCATTTATTCTGGAGTATATTAACGCTGGGAGTGAGAAATGATTCAGCTCTCTGCTGTATTTATTTGAGCCTATTCACTGATATTACTAATCCGAGAGAACAGATTTCCCTAACCTCTATTTTCAATCTGAAACCTGTTTCTTTCTGGGAGCTGAAAACTTGAAACAAAAATTACCAAAACAAAGAGAGAACAAAAATTACAAATATATGTTATTTTGCTTATTCAAATTGTCCTACCACTAGTCTGTGACTTATGCCAAAAAATTAAAATATAATGATAATACATAGATTGCTGGTTAGAAATTTTCATGCAGTTATAATCAGGATGGATGTCTTAATTTAGAGATAACCTAAAATTTGTAGAAACATATATGATTATACAGCATGTTAGACAGTGTCATGCTGAAGGCTATTTCTCTAAAACATCTTATCAAAGTAAATAAAATAATTGAAGATGGTGGACTCCTTCCAAAGATCAGCTGGATGATTGAAACCTTTACACAGGTTAGTCCCCCAACAGGAAAATATCCTAATAACACTTAAAATCTTAACAAACACTGATAAAGGAAAAGCATCACAAAGATGGCTACAAAAAGTTACTTTTTCAGCAAATCAGTCAAAATGAAAACAGATTTTGAACACATCTTTAACCAAAGAAGGGATATTATTTCACAGTAACCATAGTTTTAAGGAAGAACTGGGACACGATCACTGCCTCCTCATAAAATAATGGAACTAATTCAAGGAGATGTCTGAACTAAATCTTTAGAAACTGTCCCCAAATACATCTAAAGGCTTGAGTGAAATAAAACGGAGCACTAGAAGACACAATCTTACTCATAAGACCAGAAAACAATGAAGGGTTAATAATCATGATGTCTAGAGTACCCCCTAAATAGGAGTTTAACCTAAAGATTGTTGAGGCAGCCATGAGCATTTTGAACCAAGCTCCAGAGCCATTCAGCTCACTTCATGTGTTCCTGCTGCCTTAAGCAGCCGTTTCCAGCATGATCTAAATATAACTTGTTATGAAATACAAAAGGAGGGCCGTATCTAATAAGACAGTCTGACGCTTTCAGAGTAGCGCTTGATGTAATAACGCTGATTAATGTCGCCCCTTGCTTGTTCTGTCTTTTCTTTGCCGGAAGGAGAGCAACTTTCTTCAAAGAAAAGTATTGCATAATAATTTACAAAGCGACTTCCTTGTCATGTGTGGAAATTCCCAAAGGTCTGCCATAGAGTTTACAAGATCCAGCACGATAAAAACATCATGGAGACACAGGAAGAGCTGTTAAGATGGTGATAACATCTTTGATCTAAACACATCTATGAGCCACAGGGATTTAGATTGTAGACTCTGGGGGAATGAGCATACATTTAGGGTTTACATCGTCCTCAAAAAACATCCAAGACCCTCAACGACTGAATATTTCATAGTAGCACAACCAGGCTTAAAAAGATGGTTCAAGACAGAAACTAAAAAAGGCTCAAAGACCATGTGATAATTAAAACCAGAGTGAAATGTTTGAAGAGAAATGAAAGAAAGAAGTGAAACTTTCTGAAAGACTATCCATCTAAAAGTAATTAAGGCCAAATCCTACAAATTATGTGTATTGTCAAAAATGTTCAAAAGAATTTCATTATTAGTTTGAATGATCAAAAGTTTCTAAAAGATGTATATATATGAGAATCAACAAAAACGTTAGCAACAATATACGTTTGGGTACAATTAGAAAAAGTAAAATTATTGGACTAACATGTAATAACACAGAGCACATGTCAGATTAAATAATACTACTTCAGCAATAGAATCCAGGTGTTACTTTATTGTATGTCTCGTACCATGTCTGTTGGTTGTGCTGTCCTTATTACATCTCTTTGCAGGTGATGAAGCAGACTGAAAATCTTTTGTCATTATCCCCCTTTTATCTCCTCTTACATCTTTTCTCCTTATTTTCTGTTTTTCTTCTTCTGTTCTACTTGCATTGCAGTGTCCATATAATCTGTAAAACTTCCTGCATAATTATAATAAAGCAATTTATATGCATGAAACAAGCGGAACACTATGGCAATAGCTCTACTGCTCCACTTGTGAACGTAAAATCTGTTGGGCTCTTTTTGGCATCAAGACAATTATTCTTATTGCCACAAAAAAGAAAGAAAAAGTCCAATTATATATTTACATACACAGTATACAGTAAAAAAGAAATATATTGAGTTGTTTTAGTCTAGTTAGGAATACCGAAAGGGTTAGTATGTTATAAATCCTGGAACAAAAAGAAAACTCAATTTTTTCTTAATTCTAACATTTTATTTTTTTTCACAATTTTGTAGACTTGCCATTCAGACTATATGACTTCTTTCGTGTATCCTTTAATAAGAATCTTTCAGTAGCTGGTTGTAATTTTGGCCCATGCCTTTAGACAGAACTAGTGTAACTCGGTCAGGTTGCTTGGAACTACCTTTTCAGTTCTGTGACTGAAGTCAAACTCATCTGTTAGGAAGAACCACTTTTATCTGAGCTTTAATCTTCAGCCTAAATTTGTGAGATTCTGTCTCAGTACTTCTGCATATAGTCTCTCCATTTTTTTTCTCTCCTTTTTAATGAAATACATAGCTATGTAGACACTAATGCATTTGTAAATGCATGCAGTGTTATGCAGCCACGCCATACTTCACAGTTAGGATTTTATTCGCAGATTTGCAAGCTGGTGTTCTTTTCTTCGGTGTTGCAAAACACATACTCTAAATTAAGGACATGTCTCTAAATATTATGGTTCTTGACCTGGAGAGCAGCCGCAAAAAGTTATCAAATTTTTATGTTGCTTTTGGATGAGGGTGTCTCCTAGTCTGAGAGAGTGTAAATAATTAACTAAGCAAAAACAATAAAATGTGTCTAAAATCTTTATTCTATTATCAGTATTCTGAGATTCTGCCACTGGAAATAACGTTTGCAATCATAACTGACAAAAACATGTAAACTTTAGTCTGACTGAATGTCATGGAAAAGGTTATATATAGTAAATGTAAATATCTGGTTTGACTGTCATGTCCCAATATGAGGGGTTAACTCTGGAAAACAAGATGCAGCAAGAGCAGCACACCCTCATTAACTGTACCCAAGTTCAGTACTGGTTGCTGGGAGACTGTAAAGACATCCAGGAACTCTGCAGTATTTTTCAAGGTGCAGACTGGAATCCAGGATGTGTATGTCAAGCTGTTGGATGAAAGCCGTAAGGCTACGTTAACTGATCAGGACAAGGAGGACAAAGGTCTAGCTGCTAAAATGGGGTTAATAACTTTCATTTCTGATTGTTTAGGCTCATTTAGAAACAATCTTACAGCTTATTGAGATGTTGGGAGAGTTGTGCAGCATCATTCAATTGCAAAACAGCATCCAATCAGCAATAACTCTTACTGAATTTTAATGTGATTGGCTTTTTCTGAACTGATGTTCTGCACTTCATTTTGGTATTTTTATTGGCTTGGTCTCTCTGTGTATTGTATCCTTTATTTTAAAGAGTCTAAGTGAGTTTTAATATGACTTTAACTTGGAAGCTGAGCTTGACACAAAACAGATTCATTTAAAACTCGGACGTTAATGGATCTAGGATGACTAAACAAAACATAACCAAAACTGGTGTTCTCGTTAGGCTTCCCGATAGACCAAGTCTGAGTAGCACCATCTCACTGCAGAGCTGAGTCTGACATGGTTTTTAGACATGCAGCGTGAGAAGGTAGCATCAGAGAGTCGATTCTCACAGTTTGAGAACATGCATCGTGAGCTGTGACCTTTTAAACCCTGTGGTTTCATTGTACAGTTTGAGCTTTAAAGCTGCAAGCAACGATTAAAAAGATTGTACAATGTATGCCCGTATTAAAATGTTGGCTAACATAATGTACTTATGGATAAATAATAAAATAATAAATATAGAGGATATGTTAGGTTTCTGTTTCTGTTATGTTTTTCTTTTGGATGTTCAGTTTTGCTTTGCTCTTTGTTTTATAGTTTTTTTATAGTTTAATTCTTATTTTAATTCTTATTTTGTTGTGTTCCTCTTTGCTGGGTCCTCGTCTAACCTCCTCCAACTCGTCTCTCTGAGCCTTCCTCCTTGTTACAGTGATTCCCCTGATGTCTCCATGGTTTTTGGTACGTTTTGACTTGTTTTCATGTTTATTTGATCTTTGGATTTTTGGATTTCTGGTTTCCTGTTTATTTGGACTTTGTTTTCATATTTTGGATTTTGGATTACAGATTACCTGCCTCTGTTTTCAGTTTACTTTCATTTAATCACCAAGAAATCTCACCTCTGCCTTCCTGCCTCTGCTTTGGGTCAACTAACCATAACCAAATCTTGACAGGATATACCTAATAATAATTAAATAGGACATACCTAACAAACTTTTAAAAAATTAAATAATAAACTGCTTCACTCCGAATTAATATTTTGTCTTCTTAAAATCGTTTCCTCATTTGTCTTCTATTTAAACTTTGGCTTGAACTATAGAAATAACAGGCACTATTTTTCCCTTCATGTTTTATTAATCAAAGAGATATACAATGGAGAGAGTCTGGAGTGAGTCAGCAGCTGATGGCTTACAAGATAACATAATAACCATAATGATAGCATTTGTTCATCTACAATCATCTTCTTTATTATATAGTATACGTCAGATTGATCAATTTCGAAAAAGAAAAAGCAATGAATATAGTCTCTATCACTAAAAATGTACATAGAGTTTTTAAGGAGTCTGGTGCCTTGGCAATGGAATCAAGACTAAAAAGCACATTCAGTTTCACTAGGTAAAGGTTGCTTATAACGGCATCTATAAATGTGCCAACTCTACATGTTGGAATACAAGACCAAACAATGGCAACCAATTTCACATTATCAAAGAAATCAAGTTTCAAGTCATTAGGAGAGGACAGCTTAAAAATTTGACACTACACTACGTCATCCCATGCTGACATTAATACTCTGCTCCGCTATCGCCAAGAGACAGCATGCTAGCTGATTGCCAAAGAATGCATTTAAGGAGATTTATAAAACTACTACAGCCAACACATACTTAAAAACTGGAGCTATAAGGGGAACCACCATCTCTGCATAAGAAATATGATTGAAAAATATTCATCATATATCATAGAGAGCAACAGCTTTTTTTAAGACGCAAATCAAAAGGATTTCCACATGCATGCTCCAAGGGCAACTCATGTAACTGGGACTAAAGAGTTGTCAATCCTTCAGAGAGTCACTGAGGCTAATCAGGACTAAAAGGCTTTAAACTGCTGGAGCTCATAACGTATTTGACTCTGGAGCAATAGAACAAGGTCATATAGTCTAAGAGTCGAGGTTTACAATTTTCTAAGAGTAATGGGCACATCTGGGTGAGAAGAAAGATAAATGAGGGGATATTCCCATCAAACCTCATGCCTTTCACCCAAGGAGCTGTAAAGGCAGGTCTATAAGCTGGGTAGATGCAGTTTCTTCATGTCTACTTTCAACAACTATCTGAAGAAACTGAATGACAGGTTGTTCCATTAGAACATGTCCTTTTCTCTGATCTCATTGAAATGCTCCAAGATACCACCGTTAGGCTCAATTGTTAAAGAGGAGGATTACATTTTCTTTTAATCAGACTCTAGTAATCCATGGTAAACATTTGATTGCAGAACTCTTCACTTTGCTGCAAGAATTTTTAAATTCTTGCAGCAAAGTGAAGAGTTCTGCAATCAAATGTTTTAATTTCTCCTGCAGGACACAAAAGTAGATAAATGTAAATAACTGTCACCTAAACCAACATTTTCTGTTAAATCTTATGTTAGGCCATTTTATTTATGCTACATTTACAAACTAACACATAACACTAAACTAACACTAAAACATAAATCATTATATTGGCTAATATATAGTTCTGTAATGTAGAAAACCACATAAAATCAACGTCTCCTGAAAGTAAAGCATCTCACTTAACACTTGTGTGTTATCAAGTGGGTAAGAATTGCTATGAGCTCTCATGTGTATTTTTAATTTGTCATCATATACTATATTTAGTTTGTTTTGAAGTCATTTTTTAAATTAGATTTAGAGGCTAGTGTTACAGTATGAAAATATAATAACAACCGGGTTTTATAATCTAAGATTAACAGTTTTAAAGTAAAAAGATTTAGAATGCTTGTTGCTGACTCGGAAAACAGCCTTTGTTTTTTACTGCCCTGTAGTCAATTCATTTCAGAAAATAAAACACATTTTTAAATGGACCCATAAGAATTCAACAAAGCTATTATAAAACCAACAAATGAATTATTTTAATTGATTTATTTCAGTTGAGTAAAAAGGTCAAGGTCTTTTGGTTTTTATATGTTTAATGAATTTTCATTGATTTACTAATTCTAAACTAATTATCTCTATCCCTTTTTTCAATTATCCTTCATTGTCCATCAGTGTTCTCACTTACCCTTGCCATGTAGGCTGCTTACCATTTCACCACCTATTACTCATAGAGCAGGGTCTGCATACACTATCCCAATCACTCCTCACTCTATCATTTATTATCATTGTTTGGTGCTGAATCCTCTGTCTTTCTGTTTGGAGATTGTCCTCTGGATTTCCTGTTTTGTTTCTGGTTCTCTCTTTCCAACCAGAACTCACTCTATATTTGGTTCATTTTACAACCATAGCAGAAAACTGAACTGGAAGTGAATCTGCAAAGGTTTTAGCAATTAGAAATTTGTCTATCAAAAAACAGTCAACAACCTTGGTAAACCTAATTTCCAGTAACCACGGTGACAGCAGTAATACGTCGATTACCCTAATTTTATAAAAACCAAACCACAAGAAGTCTGCAAAGGTGAAGATGAAGATAAATGTTTGCTTTCATCCTGATTTAATGATCCAATTAAAAAAAAATCCAGTCAGCTGAACTACTTGAAACTAAAGTTATAAATGAGTAAAATATCTAGGTGTAGAACTCCTGGGTTATTTGTTATTTAAAAGCTTTTCCTGTGTTTTTGGGAAAAAAAATTTATCCTATGAGCAGGAACACTGTAATAATGATGTTGCAATAACTACATTACATACTTTAGAAAAGAAGATATGAAGCCTGGCTCAAGCAGTGGAAGGCAAACTGCTCTGAAACAACTGTCTTCTCAGGAATTACCCATCTAAGCTTACATATTAGCCTAAAAGGAACCATAGTCAGAAAGTTGGAAAAAAAAACTCACCATTTATTTGATTTCTGGCACAGAAACTGTGTGCTGACATATCTTCTAAATATATTTAATTTTCATTCATCAATCATTCATCTCCCATCTACTTACCAAAAACCATATTAGCAATTAAATAATAAAAGCACCATAAATTAATGAAGCTCTATAGATGAAACTGACATGTATATTTTTCTATAGATACTTAGAAACTATCATGTATTACAATAATATATTAAATCCTTTTGCCAGTATTATAAAAAGTTGTGACTTATCTATCTTAAACTAAACTAAATACATTTCGACATTTGTGTGAATGCTATTATTTTTACTGTGTGAAGTGAAAAGTTAACATGATTTAGCTCTCTGTGCAACTCTTTTAAGAAATATCAATAGATTCAGCAAATTGCTGTACTTCAAATAAACTAAAGGTACTTAGGCTAAGGGTCCAGATGTTGTGACGGATATACCTCTATCATTATTTTTCTTTTTATAAAGTTTATTTCTAAGAACAACAGTTTAGTGATTAAGGTTTTTTTTTCTTACTGCATAATCAGACTCTTTTTCCATAACACTTATTTTCAGTTTAGCTTTAAGTATCCATCGTTGCAGAGGTAACAATAACAAGAGTAAGATTTTTCATAGCAACCTCTGTTTTAAAAGCCAAAGCCACGAGTTATTTTGGAAAAAGGAAATCCAAAGGAAGAAAAACTGTAAATAATTCATACTTAAATCAGCAATCCTGATCATAATAGCACACTAGAACGTACTCCTTCCTTTTTTAAATACAAAGCGTTAGTTTCCCATCTGTGGAAGGTGTCTCTCGCATGACTATATATCAGTAAATAAGGTATATCCATCTGTTTTTCCAGTGTGAGTGAGCTTCCTGTCACAGAGAGGATCTTTGCAGGTGGATGGACCAACCCATGTTGCTACACCTGAGAATATATCTCATTCAAGATGACTAGCATGTTTATAAGGAGGGAAAGGATCGTCTCTCTACACCGGATGATTATCCCTGATGGTATTCCAGCCAAAGAACTAAACCAAGCCAGGAATATCTTTCTTGTTGAATTTGTCTTCTTTTCAATATTTTATTGTTCCAGACAACCAGTGAACCTCAGTTTGTCTCTGATCTTCATGAAAAAGATCTTCCCTGTGTGCAGTAGTTCTTAGTCTTCATCACCTGTCTGTCTTCTCTCTAGCATAATGTCTCTTGCAAGTACCAACCCTCTCCTATTTCACTCAGATTTTCCTGGACCTCTGGGATTATAGACTGCAAAGCCTGCTGGATCAAACCCTACAGATCCATGCTACCTCTCCTTCTTCTCTCAGTAAGCAAATCCATCAACCATCAGTTGTCATCAACCAACTCCTTCCAGTCTGCCTACTACTGAGCTATCTCTATAGTTATGCTGTTATAGGCTTAGACTGCTAAAGGACACGGGGATCCCTTTTTCATCGTTCTGCTTCAATCTATTACTATTCTCCCACTCTGCAGAATTTGTTAGTTTAATCTCAAACGCTATGCTCTCTTTGCTTTTTCTCACAGTAGCTTCATCTGGTCTGTTCCTGTATGGCTGTGACACCATCCTGAAGAGAAATATCAGCTGTGCTGCTGCCATCAACACCTTTGTTTATAGATATTGGCCTGGATGTGCTCTCTTCATCCTTTTACATGGGAGCTGGATCAGAGCTCGTCTGCTGTGTGTTTCCTGGACGGGTCCGTCTGTGAAGCTGGTTTACGTTGCCTTTGTATCTCTGCTTCTTTCTGTATGTCTTCTTCGGACTCCTTCAACCCCAGTCGGCCTCGGCAGGTGGCTGATCACGCTCAGGTTCTACTTCCTGTTAAAAGGGAATTTTCCTCTCCACAGTCGCTACAAGTATACTTAGTGTGAGGGATTGCCTTTGAGTCAATGAGTCGATGCAATCAACCTTCAGCAGAACCAGGCTCAGAGTGAGCTGCCATCTGCCGATGCCGACTGGGGTTCAAGAAGATAACTATTTTATCCTTAAAGCTGTTTCTTTCGTCGTTGGATCAGTGACGTATTTCCGCCTTGGGGCACATAAATCTTTGCCCATAGACCTGCTAAAAGTTGTACCGGTACATGCGCAGTAGCTCCTCTGCAATGCAAAAAATATGACCATCGTGGGGCGCAGCTCTCCTGTCCCGAGAGCTGAAAGAAACTTTATTTGCACACCACCTCCCGCCATTATATAGTTATTTAGCAATAAGGCATGGCTAACTGCATCCAGCAAGGGTAACACTTAATTCTGCTTTCCCTGCCTCCTTTTTCAAATGTCAGAGTCTGACCCAGCCTGGATAAAGACAGGTAAGACTGATTTAAAGCACTTTTTAGAGAATTTTATAATGTTTTTTTTTTGGGTTTTTTTGTTGGCAGCCATGTAAATATACTGTTGTGACACCATAGGATTCATTTGATTGGTTTGTGGTATACATCTATTTTAATGTACTTTAAAATAGATTTGTGTTGCTCTTTAAATAAAATGTTAAAATTCACTGGTTCTCCATGTGATTCTGCATGTGGGTCAAAAAACCTACAAACCAAAGTGACACCCTCCTCCAACTCATTTCAATTACCTCAGCTCAGGGTTTGGAGGAACTTGTCATTAATCATTCATTAATTGTCAGGTGGACGTATCGAGTACCCTCCAAACTCATTTGTGAGACACATTAATAAATGTTAGCAAAACGCTTTCTATCAGCTCCTCAATTTAGTCAGGAGCTTTCCAGGTTTTATTTCCTTCCTCTTACACCACTTTTCCTCGCAGCAGTCTGAAAATACACCTAAAACAAATCATCTGACACTCGCTTTTTATATTTGTGCTGGCAAGTGTTCTGAAGCTTATGTTAAGGGGGCCCGCAGGTCTGAAATAGTAATAGCCGATGTGCTGGCTGTGACGAACACCAACTCCAAGAGCAGATGAAATCTCCCACGGTTTCTTAAATCTGCCAGCACCAACTGTGATCCTATTTATATGGGCACAGACTTGCTTATTACAGGCACAGTAAAACACAAGTTGGATAATAGCTCCCTTAAGCAGAAATATTGCTCATTTCCAATTGTTTTTATTGCTTTATGCAATGTTTCTGCAGCAGACTGTTGGTCCACGGTTTTACAGTTACAGTGACAAAGAAGCAGTTTCAGCTCTTACAGCCTCATTACATCACAGATCTGTGGCCCCGTTATCTGCAACAGGAAACACCAACTGGACTCAGAATATCACATCAGATTTTCATTATCTACTTTAAAAGAAAAGCAATGCTGGCAGCAGTGTGTTCGAGACCATGTTTGATGCACACGTACTTTAATCATTATGGTAATTACCATGAGCTCTTGACTTAATTGACAGCTGTGTAAAGTTTATTATAATGGCAGATAAATGGAAAATTTGTAATTTTGTCACAGCTCTGCCTTTAAGCATTATCAGCGTCATGATTCTGTCAAAGTCAATAAGTCAACAAGTCTGCCACTTTGGGTCACCCAAAAAATCTCCAGAACTCTCTGCATAGATAGAAGGAAAGTAGGTCAATGATCATGATTCAAAGAGAAATTTCATTAGA
>NW_015150723.1:459127-516846 GCF_000732505.1 Cyprinodon variegatus | reverse complement strand
CAGAAATTGGTGCACACTAATAAACAAATTACTAATTAAATAAGTTACACAAATAAGGCTTGCAGGTCTGACTTTGTCTCTCCGTCTGCTGTACTCGAGCGTTCCTTCGAGTCACCTTCCTGCAGAAGAGGCTGTCTTCTAAACAACGGACAGAAAGCACTACTGCTGCAGAAAATGTCCAGATTGACACTTGTTCTGTGCTCCTTTGGCTTTGGATTGATGTTTTTCATTTTTTAAACAATGAGGTATGAGGAATCCTCTCAAAGCCCATTTACAGCAATGGGAGCTAGAGCCAAGGGGGTTTCAGTTCCTGCATATTTAAGCAGGTTGAGAAAAACTCTCTATTTTCAAGGGGAAAATAAACCAAAAACTACATTTGAGGGAAAAGTAACTCTTCACATCAGCCTGAACGAAATGAAACACAGTAGTGGCAGAATCATCATATGGGAACAGATTCCTTTTGCAGGTACGGGACAGTTTATGTCAAGCCCGATGAAGCATTTATGGTTCAAAGAGAAACTGTTAGAAATGACAAAAGACTTGAGAAGTTCATCCTGCAGCAGAGAATCAACCCTAAACATACAACCAGAGCTACAAAGTAAGGGTTCAGCTTTAAGTTCTCCAAGAGAAGTTCCACTAAATCCTATGGTACCTAGACTGCCTTTAATAAAAATATAATTGGCATTATTCTTAGGGCTGGGCAATTAATTACGTACTACAGCCCTTTAGACGCCGGTTATATATTTTTTTTATTGTCCCTGCCTCCACACAGATGGGAAGAGAAACTCTATGCATGAAAGTAGAAGTAAGCATTTTCCACTCAACAGTAACAGTGAAGTCCTACATCAATGTACTTTGGATAAGAAGGCGTTGTGAAAAAAAGGAAACACTGGAGTGAAACCTCTAGATGTGTGTGGTTGGGTTAATGGAAAGGATAATTGAAATAAAACTGCACTGAAAAAAATAATGCAACCCTTATTGGCATCTACTTTACTGTATTAGTTACTTTAATACAACTGTTTTATGTCCTACCACACTTACATGAAAAATGGTGTCAAAGTAAATACATACTGTATGATTACAAAAAAATGGTTTTATTATTTTTTCAATTGCAATTTAAAAAAAGAAAACAACAGGATTTTGATTTTTCATTATCTCCAGTTTTAAAAAGTTAAAGTAAAAAGAAGGTGGTAGATTTTAGTTATTTTAACTAATCCACCTTTCCTTCCTCTGCCTCCTTTATTGCAGTTGACTTAAAGTTTAAACTGCACACTAACTTTACATGTAGGTCTGGTTAGTACTCAAGCTAGTCCCATCCATGCATACTGTACACCTTGAGTTAAAGATGAAAGAGTTGGGCCTGTTTTTTTTGTTTTTAGTCCTGTTTCTCTCCCAGACATAGCTATGGACTCAGCTTTCACTGTGACTAACTTTATGCGCTCTCTTTCATCCCTGCCATTAAAATTGGCTAAGAGCTCATCTGCTTATCTGCTTTTTTTTTTTTTTTTTTTTTTTTTGCTGAACAGAGCCACCTGTGGAGCTAGTATATTACTACATTTTCTACCAGAGAAAGTATTTATGGATCAGTGCTTCTATGTTAATTTTGAATGTCTGCTTTTGTCTCCTTGAACCCCAGTCGGCTTAGCAGAAGGCCACTCACACTGATCCTGGTTCTGCTGGACGTTTCTTCCTGTTAGAAGAGTTTTGTCTCTCCGCTGTCGTGGCAAGCATGCTAAGTTTGTGGGATTGCTATAGCTTCAACGACAAAATGCAAGCGAATATTTACTGTCGCCACATGCTCATCCAGAAACAGCATGTCCTGCAAAGGTAATGACTCAATGCAATCAGCTGGTTTCGTTAGATGGAAACTTTTTGCCATTAGTTTTGTTAAATTTAGCCAAAAAATACAAGAAATTATTATGTTTCTATCTGCTCAGAGGAAGCTCTGCAAACTCTGTCAGTTGAGAGCTCTAGTAGATCCAATGCAAGTCTATCGGTAGAATTTATAAGTGCATTTCTAAGTTTTGTTTAACTGTAGAGGCCCGATGAGGGACTACAGAAAAACAATATTTATTAACTGTCTAGTTTACATTAGAAAACAGGGTCAGAAAGTCAAATTCTATCCTTCTCTCATTACTTGTTGTTCATCTATTACAAAAATACATCAAAGGTTAACAAAGAAAGAAAAAAATCAGAGTATAAACCATTTTGTACATGATCTATAAATGTAGATAAAAAGCCTATCATGAAGTTGTTCAAATAAGAAAGGCGATCTAATTTTAAAACCACATAAATGCTGAAAATGGAGTCTAGGCGGAAGTTCAACTAAATAAACTGATTACTCGCCTTCATCCGTCTCCGACACCAGCTAATCTGCTTTGAACAACATATTCTCATTATCAGTGCGTATGAAATCGTACGAAAAGTTATGCACACTATTTCATACGTTTTGGACGATTTTCCTCAAAAAACCACATCAGTGCGCATGTGCTGGCAGACAGAAAAAAAAACAGATCCGCGGACGGATGTAAAAATGGGATTAATCAGTGCAATCATCACTTATTCATGTCTCTAACTACGTTGCTTGCTGTTATATATCTTAGGGTTAGGGTTAGGGTCAGGGTTAGGGCTAATTGTAATTTATATTCTATATTCGTGAATGGTGCGTCAGATGCACATGCGAATACGACGAAAAAAATGTCCAAAAATTGCAAAATTACGGTGCATAACTTTTCGTACGATTTCATATGAACTCATAATGAGAATAGGTTGCTTTGAACCACACCTCCACGAAAGCCCAATCAGCATCCAGAGTTCATCTTAAAAGGTCTCCAATCCACAACTCAGCCTGCTACCCAAAGTGCAGGCAGTGGTCGCGCTATATCAGACTTCAATTCAGATGACCCCGTTTCAACCCCTCCTCCACCATCGTAGCTAAAGCTTCATCAGAGTTTCATTCCTCCCTGACTCTTACTTTGTTCCCTGTCTCATTTCAACCGGTCCGGCAGAATACCGCTACATGAGCCTGGTTCTACAAGAGATTTCTACCCAAAGGAGAGTTTTTCTACTCCACTGTTGCTTCATGCTTTCTTATCATGGACAAGTTCTCTCAACCTGTGTTATCCAAGCTGGACTTCCATCTTCATGGTCCCTGAGTGAAGCTCTAGTATCAGCTCACACAGTCCACTGGTTCTCTCCATACAGCTCAAGCATACTGTTTCGCCAACCAGCAGTCTATCGACTGAACAACTTCATCTAACTCACCTCCACCACCAGTTTCGGGGGGGTGTTCTTTATTCCTGTTCATGCTTAGCAAACAAAAGTCCGCTCTATGTTACCTGCCGAGGTCTGAGCACCAAACACTAAAGTAACTGTATCAATAAAATTCTTCTAATTGTTTTTTTCTTTCAGTGTGAGTTTTTCAGATTGAAATCTTTTCGATTAATTATATTAATAAAAAACATAATAATACCTTTGGAAATAATCATTATCCCATTTCATGCTGCTGTAGGTGAGACAGATTGATATTGTAGAAATGTAGTTCTACTTGATAAAAAAAAAAAAGTCTTTAAAAAAATTTGATATTAGTCATTTTAGTCAGGATAGAGAACCAGGGGAAAAAATATTCTTAACAATCTTTCAAAAACAAACTAGCAATATCTGTTTCCACTGCTGAAATAACTTCCAAAAGTATTGTATAAAAGCAAAACCACCGGTAATTTAAAGTGAGTACATCATTGTTTTCTTATTCAGATTTGGTCTTGTGAAGGTTTACATGCTTCCACATGGTGACTTATAGGTCAGCATCTCATTGTCCCTACCTGCAGGTGCTGCTTTTCTGCATCACCTCCGCCCTGTGGTATCCTGACAGCTTGCAGAAGCCATCGTTGCTGTAGACGATGGGCCAGTCCACTATCTGAGCGTTCCCCAGGACAAAGTTGGTATCTGCTTTAAAGAGGAATTAGAACAAATAAAGAACAAGTTCAGAGGAAAAGGTGTTTTTCTAAAGCTGTCACACAATTTAAATTTAACTCTAAGAGGGGAAGAGATCAAGATGAACGAGTTCAGCAGTAAAAAGTGTTCAAACCAGAGCATTATATGACTTTAAATTATATGGAGATTACTAGAGTTTAGTCTTGGTCAGGTCATATTGCATATGTTTTAATGCAATGTTACCTTTAATTACCTATTCCTCACAATCTGAATCCTTGAAAGCTTCAGGAAATAAGGATTGAATTGAGCAATAGTGTTTACCCAATAATGTTTGCTTCAATAATTAGAGCTAGCAGATATACTGTCTCTCAGTGCAATGACAGGTTGATATAGTACACATATATGTATATATATGACATATGTGTACACATATATGTCTACAGCTCATTACGTTCTTCACCCTGAGTAAGACTCTTAATTTAAGTACAGAACACCACAGAACCCACTTTTCTTTTCTTTCTCTATAGAAAGCGCGACAGCTAACTAAGTCTAAGTATTTACATTTCTAAGCGGAAATTTCTTCTTTCAACATGTGAATGAACCTAAATATTCATATATATTTTCACTCTGAGTCCGATGTTTCTGTTCACTCATCAGGGGGATGAGTCGTTCCTGTCGTTCTTTCTCCTGGGTGGAAATAATCATTCAACAAGAAAATACACCCACTTAAAAACACAAGTTCATATACAGCCCTGGCAGGTTAGGTAATCTTAAAATAATCAACATCTTCCTTGAGACTGGAAGTGATTAACTCAAAGATGCCTATTTAGAGTCTTGACTTAAATCTGATGGAGGATCTTTAGAGAGAAAGGTCTTCTAATCTCAAAGACTCGAAGCTCATTATCAAAGCTGAGTCTTAGAAATAATAGCGGAAACATGTAAAAAGTTGGTCAATGATTATAGGAAGTTTTCTTTCCATTGTTTACTAAGAAGAGTATTCTATAAATAGCTTTCAGAATTCTGTTTTAAATAAATTCATAGAAAAACAAATCCTTGTCTGCAGCAGCAGTCAACAAGCTTTGATGAGTGCCACTTTTGGCTTTATGTACCAAAAACGCTAAGCTACTGAGTAGAGAGCCAGGGTTTGACCGGATATTTAAGCTCCTGATTTCCCAAGGGACAGCTCCCAACAGTTGGAGCTAAGCAGATCTCACCTCTTGCTAAAAAGCTTGCACTAACAACAACAAAAGCTGACTTTTGTGCTTTGGTGCAGGACGCTAAAGTTAGTCCTGCAACCAGTTCAAACTGCAGCCCCCTCCATCTTAGCTGATGTATTGTTGGGCAAGCCTCACACTCATTATCTACTGATGGTGGTCAGAAGACCTGGTGGTGTTTGTATACGGTGGCCTTGCTTCTGTCAGAGCGCCCTGTACAGTATGTAACTTACCATCATGGATGAGTGAATGATAAACATGATATATACTTCTGTTGGATATATTGGATATATAAGTTTTGAATTTCAACTCCCATTCAACAGTGTTATTTAACCTCAATCTAGTGTGTAGTGTCCCTATGAGTTAATTTAACACTTCTAAATTTACTGATAAAGTGATAAAGCAAAGGAGCCTTAAACCTTTTGGAAAGTTTTTTTTATTCATATCTTTATGAATAAAACGGCATCCAATCATTCCATCCTGGACAAAAGAACGACTCAGATAGATTTTCAACCACATTAAAATAACTTTTGCCTATCTATGTCATAATGTTTTTATGATACAGTATTAACAATGGGTTTTATCACCCAATTTATTATTAAAATAATTATTTGGGTGTTAGAAGTACAATACTTTTGACCAGACTTTAAATAAAGATATAATTTTTTTAAGTAAAATGTAGAAATTGTGTTTGATCTTTTAAAAGTAAAGACATTTGAACAAACAAAAACAGTCTAAAATTAATTGTACTCATTTTTAAAGTAGATGCAATAGTGTGTTTTAATCTATTTAAAATCTCTTAACGCTAAACACCATGTGACAATATAAGGCGTGCTAAAAGAACAGGGGAGAAAATGGCCACAAACAGCAAACTGTAATCAACAAGGAAAGTCACACTGACACAAATGGCAACTTCAAGCATCAGCACACTGACAGAAGATGAAGCACAAGACATGACATGCCCATGTGTCCTTCACAACAATCGCATGCATGAGGATGTGTTGAAAAAGGGGGCATAAATTAACAATCTCTGACTGAGTTACCTGTGAACAAGTATATTTTATACAAATAAACCAAAGAACTATAAAGTGATTTTAAAGTAACAGCATTTATTAAAGAACATTACAAGAAAATTGCAATAAGGAACTCGCTGTGTTAAACTTCAATGTGTACCTGTCTGTCTATGTGGCAGTGTCCAAACTGAAAAATTTGAAAAGAAAAGAATGTTAACAGAGTACAGGGAGAAACATTTGAATGAATGAAGAATGTCAGACAACGATGGTGAGCAATAAACAAAAGACAAACTGGTCTGGTTGTTTAATCTAAACTGTTGTACAATAAAAACTCATAGCTCACTTGTTTACAATGTTTTTAATTAATTCAATACATCTTAAGTGAAGATACTATATGTTATATTTGTTCATCTTTAAAGCATATAACATTTAGGTAAAGATGTACCAATATGAATTTTGTAGCTGATTGTTGTTGATCCAAATTGCTAATCTATGTTTTAGTCATTTCTTATTATACGTTTAATTCACAGCTTTACATGTTTTTCTTTCTGCCAGCAGTAATTATTTATAAATAGGAGCTCCCACAAAATCTGTCTGCACTAATTTTTAAAAATACATCAACATATAAATCATCAGCACAACTAGCATTACAGAAAAACCCCTTTATGTATTGTTTTCTTCAAGACATACATCATTTCCTTCAGTGTGTGATTTCTGAAAAACTGTCTATATTTCTAAATCCAGGAAACTTTATGATGGACTGAGGCTGGAAGCTCAAAAGGATTAAGGAGAGAGCAGCTCTGCTATGTTCTTTTAGCCATCCTGTTATCTAATCTGATCTGTCTAAATTAAAAAAAATGAAAATGTTTATTTTAGCTACAAGAACCAAAACATTTGAACCTACCCCTAAAAGCAACCTAAAAGGTATAGGCTGAAGCCCAGGCTTATGATGCCTGCCCTACTTGCCAACCCATCAACCAAAGACTGAATTCAATTGTCCCAAAAAAATTAAAAAAAATTAAAAATACAAATATATATATACAAATGCATGTAAGAAGGATTTCTTTTTTTAACAGTTTTTTTAAACAACAAACTGAAAGGCTCAGGCTCATCAGAAAAACCGTTCCACACATCTACTCCTTTAAGATAAAGTTTTCATTTTGATATAAGTTCTTCCTGGTTGTTCTTTTTTGTTTTTTTTACATATTTTCACCTCTCAGATGAAAGATATTTTCCCTATTTAAAAACAAACTGAAAATATTTTCTGCCAACAACTTACTTTTTACTTTGTACAAAAACAGCGGTTTTTATACTGGCCAGATCATAAAAACACAATGCACATCATGTATGGTACGACGAGAGAACAATAGAGCAGGTGAAGGATCGGCTGGGTTAAAGGAAATACTTGGTTTTGTGTAATAAGGCTAACAATTTTAACATTTTATTCTGAACAACCAAATGTTGTTTCCATGATAATTTATGATCTAATGTTATCCCAAGAAATTTGATTTAACGTATCCATTAAAAACAATTTCTTCAATCTTTCAGTCCTCACTGTTTTCCATTTTTGTTATTATATATAATGTATTTTTTTTTTCTGCTTATAATAAAATATAATTAATTTTTATCAAACCAATGATTTATTTTATATATATATATATATATAATGTATTTTTTTTTTCTGCTTATAATAAAATATAATTAATTTTTATCAAACCAATGATTTATTTTAGACAATTCTTTAGTCACATCAGTCATAAGTTGTTGAATATTGTCTCCTGATTCATACAGGGTTGTGCCGTCAACAAAAAGCACAGATTTTTATATTTGAAAAACCTGACAAATATTGTTTATACACAATATTAACAGCTTTGGACCAATCAGAGAACCATTGGGCGCCCCGCAAGTTACACCAAGCCTCTCTGCCTGGTGCTCATTGAAGTGAACATACTTACACCTGTTAAGATAACTTTTTATCCAGGATAAAGCTTGTTCTCTGAAGCCATAAGTTTCTAGTTTATTAAGCAATAGTTTATAATTTAAAATCTGACAGGCTTCCTTGAGGTCTACAAAAACAAAACAAATTTATTTTTATCTATCACTGACGCAATATAATCCACTAATTTAGCAACAGCCGTTTGAGTGGATTGGCTGCTTCTAAAACCATATTGTTCATTACTCGATACCATGGTTTTAATATACATTTTTTATTTATTCTGTCCCTAAAACAACAGAAAACAGTGTTTGAAAAAGGTGTATAGACCTTATGAACTTCAAATATATAATTAACTTGATTCTTTTAGCTGTATTTCATATACTGCATTTCATATACTTTGCAATGAGCTGCAAAAAATGTACTTACTGAAAGCAAGAATCAAGACATATCTCTACAAAATTTTAAAACCCTAGCCTTTAGAAGTGTATTTTTTGCCACCATTTATTCAATATACTAAAAAAGGTGCCAAGAAATAATAAATATAGGACCTGACAGTATACGGCATAACATGCATCACACATATAATGCTTCGTAAGCTTCACTGCTCTGAGTGCCAATGTTTTCTTGGCTGCTGATGTCGATGCAACAGTAAAGCAATATTTAGTCTTGATGCAAAACAGGCACAGCAACACAAAAAACAAAACTGTTTGATTTTCTTCCAGATTGCTGACAAGCAAGAATAAATAACATAAGCAGAAAATATATTGACCACTAGGATGACAGGAAATAAAGTTAGTATTGGAAATGAATGTTAATCTTAATGATATAAAGAGGATTTACAACAATATTCCACTTTTGAGGTTTATGGGGGGTTCACTTACTATCCCTGGTCCTTTCTCTTCCTCAGGGAAAATCATAGTCAAAAAAGAAAATTTGCAATCAAAAGTGCAATGACATTTCTAATTATCTAATTAGGGCTGCAACTAACAATAAATTTGCAAATCGATTATTCTGTTGATTATTTTTCCGATTAATCGATTAATAATAGGATAGAAAAATATTCCTTGAAGAAACATTTTTTCACTCAATTAAACAAGATGAAACTCAAACTTTGCCACTTGAATAGTTCTGGATAGAGCACATTTTTTATCTTAAACCCAAAATGTTTATATACTCTTTTTTACAATTTTGATATAATTACTGCTCTAAGTGGGTTGCTCTGTTAGCTAAAGGCATTTTAGACCTTCTATACTTAAGATAACAAGTAATTGATTACTATTGTTGACTGTTATTTCAATTATCGATTAATTACGATTAATCCCAATAATTGTTACAGCCCTAGATCCAATTCTATAAAAAAAGTATGTTTTTAGACACAACAGAAGTCAGAAGTTCCAGATATTTTTTATACAGACATGAACCAACAGTATGTTTTTAATGCAGCTTTTTTCCATTTTTGTATATTAATGTACAATAAGATAAAGATTAGGTATATATATTTTTATGCAAAATTAGGAATAACCTTTCAATCGCTTTATTATCAGTTAACCAAAAGCAAATACCTCTTTTTTAAAAAGCAGCAGCACATTTAGTTTCCTTATATGTCCTACAGTCTTTTGGAAAAAAAACCCAAAACAAATCAGTCAGAGTGAAAATAGGCTCGACCCGGAAATCAGTTTCAGTCTAGAAAAGCCTGATCTGTGCTCCTGCAGTTACAAGAAATACCTTTTCCTGGACTATCGGACTCAATTTCCTGTTCCATTGCCACAACACAGAAAACAAGTTAGACACATGTCACAGTACTGATATCGGGTCTATAAAAGGGCTTTTCAACAGGCCGAATGCCACGAGGCCCATCAAAGCCCAGAGATTTTACTCTGTGTGGGCAAATAAGTTATCAAAAATCAGTATAAACTGTTTCAACATCTCCTTACTTCCAAAATGGCTCAAGTACAGATAAGGAAAAAACTGTCAGTAGCCCTCATGAACGATACTCTTCTTTTATTTCAATCATTATCTCAAACAGGTGGTTCTACTAAAATGAACCCTTTAACTTGATCACATTGGTTTGGTAGGAAAAAACATCCACGTAAATATATATATATATATTCTAAATTTATTACAATGGCTCTTAGAGATTAATTAGTACATGTTTTATTAAGATCAACACCAATTATTTAGATATACTGTAAGTCGAAATTAACTTTAACCTGTACTGCAGATTTTAAAGCCAGTAAAAATGGTAAACATTTATTAATCAAACATAACACTAACAAAAGAGGTGTCAAGTAAAAAAGTACAAATACTTTGTTACCTTTCTTAAGTAGAAATTTTGGTTATACATACTGTACTTTACTGGAGTAATTCTTTTTTAGAAAACTTTTTACTTCTACTCCTTACATTTTTTTTTACAGTTATCTCTACTTTCTACGCCTTACATTTTAAAAATGGATTTGTTAGTGTATGGTCTGTTGTTCACCACATACCAAAATAAATAATCTTTCAAGAAGATGCTAAGTGGAATTTGGCACTCTTGCCATTAGTTATAAAACTAAGAAAATTAAATATAAGGATGTTATCATCCAGAATTGTAGAAAAACTGTTCCTTTAATAGTATAGTAAAGTAACCAGTATGAGTTTTAAAGCCTTAATCCTAAACATTTTTTTCCTGCATTACTTCTACTTTTATACTTTAAGTAGTTTTTAAAAAAAATGGTACTTTTACAATTTTACTTGAGCAAAAAGCTTAAGTCGATACTCTAACTTCTACAAAAGTGTTTTTAAACAGTAGGATTTATACTTCTACTTGAGTAAAAAACAAATACTGTACCTTTGACACCTCTGACTACCAATGGATAATAAATGGAGAACGCAGAAATGAATGCGCCTCATGTGATCTAAAGGCAAGGCCTGCATAAAAGTATTGCAAGAAGTATCAGTCTACCTCTAGCAGAAATGGTTTTAAAATGAATTAAATTACTTTTTCAACAATTCAGAGTTTCTAGCTATTTGTATAGTAATCCATGACTTCTTGTTTCCCCAGAGTATAACTGTAAAAAGAGATGCAGAGACCTGTTTCTCTTAGTCACTAGCCTGGAGGCAAACATACTGTATATTTATCCAGTTCCAATGCACAATGAGAAACAGTGGTTAAAAAAAACCCGGAGAACAGCAGTATTGTCTCTTGGGGCCACTAAGCACCTACAGCAACAGTTAAACTGGGTGTTTGAGAGTGATGCCACTAAAATGGCCTTTTTGTCCTGCCTTCGCAAACAGAAGCCTGAGATTCTCTAAGCTCCACTGGGACTTTCACTGTAACTGTGTGCCTCAATCAGATGAGACCTAAATTATAAAAAAAACTCACTCTGAGTTAATCAGGAGTGAAACTAGGTTTTGAGAGAAGAGCAATAATTGTGTGAATCGGTTTGAAAAATATAAAGAAAATCATCCTATGTAGAAATTCTCTCATCGTATAAATATATACTTACAGTGGTGCAGCTTTACCAGAGGTGTTAATAATGGAGGTGAGTATTAGTGTATTGTGTTCATGTTTATGGATTGCTGACAAATTCATCCACATCTGCAGGCTGCTCTAAGGTCCGTGGTGTTCTCTTTGTTTAAAGGTGGTTGTTCACTTTTTTCTGTTATCTCTACGCTAGAATGTAAAGATGTCTGCAGAGAGAGATTTATAACAGGTTTTAATGGAGGCTTAACAGCTTGCCATCATTAGGCAATTAGTGGTATGAGACAAGCAACTGGCAACGAATGGGAAAAATCCATAGGACTAGGCACTTGTGACGAGCTGTTTATTTAAAAGTACATAAAATGAAATGTTTTATTTATGGTCCATGAGCTTCCACCCACCACTGTCTAAATGATGTCCTGTAGGATTATAGATTGCATAAAATGTAAACCAAATAACGAAGCACAAGGCCATTTTTACATTTTTTTAAAACATTTTATGCCCAAAATCTTTTTTTTTTTGTCACTGAAGAATCTAAATGCAAACAGCTATCAATGATAGTGAAGCTGAAGCTTTCAACATGAAAAATGGAACTCAACAGAAAGCTATGATTACAGCTCAGGACAAAATGAATGGGATATGCACACATACTGTACAGTGTGGCCCAAAAGCTGGATCGCACTGGAAAATACACTAGAATCTCTGCTCCAGCGTCACAGATCACTGCTCAGTGTTACACCTCTCCAGCACATCCTGTCACTTTCTATTTCATCTTATAAAGGCCAAAGGGTGACAGAATACAACACACAGGGCTTTCAGCTGAGTTTTCAATTTGCACATGGGGTTAAACACATTTCTGTGTCCATTATGATGAATTATCCAGTCTCTATCAGTAAACATTTGTGTCCATTCCAATTTGAAGATATTATGAAATATCATTATTATTTTTTCATGCATGCTTTGTTAATGATTGTGAAAACAGAGATTACCACAAAAAATTACCTCGATTCAGTCTGTAATTGCTTGTTTAATTATGCTATTGTATTCTACTTTTTAAAAATCAGCACTACTCCACATAGGAAAATAAAAAAAACATTTTTTTGTTTTGACTTGATGAGCAGAATCTTTTGTTTAGTTAATGCTGGATGTTAAATCTTAACATCCTCAGGGATTTGCAACAAGGGCTTAAGTTGAGTTTCAAACTGCAGCCTCAAAGCTGATTCTCCACACCAGGAATGATAATGAGCTCTGTGGCAATTCTGCACCTTGCTAGATGCTCAAAATCAGCATCTTTTAGAAATCCCTCTCCATCCTATCAGGTCCATAATCGACTCAGCGGGAGACTTCCAGTGGTCTTATGTAATCAATTTAATGATTACAGTAACCTGCTGTCTCTCCTCTCTTCTTGCACTGCAGGGACTCCTGATTTCAAATTGATGCTTTTAAAAAAACCAATCATTCTGAAAATAGATTTCACTAATTTCATTAACTTGATCCAGACACACTCCAGTAGTTTTCTGAAAGAACTTTTACATATAAAAAGAAATGTTACATTCAGTGCAACTAATCAGCTTCTTTCCTCCTTAGATGCTTCAGTTATTGGATTGTTTTGTTTCTGTTTTTTTGTTTTTTGTTTTTTTAACCTAGATTTAGATATTTGCTGAACTATTTACACCTTTGCAGCTTAGTGAACATTTGTAATAATCATCATCCTTACCGTTCGACCGCCTGACAATATTTTCCAAAAAAGTATTCTGAGGGGCCACAAGTCCCCTCCGCCCCCCCGCCATGCTGCGGCTTCACTCAGTCCTCTGCAGATGAAGATGTACCCCTCAGTGCCTCGGTGCTCTTCATGCTTCCTCTTGTTTCTGAGAGGATGCGTGCGTTTCGTGGACAGAGGCTGTCTGCTCTGCGCGTTATCCGCCTCCTCCCCAGTCGTGTTGGATGCGCTGCTGCTTCACGCACAGCCTCATCATGCAGGAGTGGAAAACAGGACCGCAGCGCACCGCACAGGAGGGGCAGCTGCAGACCCAAACGGTCTGGAGCGCCATCTGCTGGGTAAAGCTCAGAAACACAGTTTGAGTTTCTGATTTACTAGGAGCTATAACTTTATTTATCCATCCATTTTCCATCCCTGCTGGGGTCGCGAGGGGTGCTGGTGCCTATCTGCAGCTGTCTACAGGCGGGATTCACCCTGGACAGGTCACCAGTACATCACAGGAAAACACAGAGACAAACAACCATTCACACACATCTAAGGAGAATTTAGAGAAGCTAATTAACCTAACAGACATGTTTTTGGACTGTAGGAGGAAGCCGGAGTACCCGGAGAGAACCCATGCATGTACAAGAAGAACATGCAAACTCCATGCAAAAAGGCCCCAGGCCGGGAATCGAACCCGGAACCTTCTTGCTGCGAGGTAACAGTGCTACCCACTGAGCAGCCCCAACTTAATTTATTCCTTCATTTATGTATTTATTTAAATTTTGAAACATTCACATACAAAATTCAACACCTTTGATTGATTTATTTGGGTCTTTCTGCATGGAGTTTGCAAGTTCTCCCTGAGCATGCGTGGGTTCTCTCCGGGTACTCCGGCTTCCTCCCACAGTCCAAAAACATGACTTTCAGGGTAATTGGCTTCTCTAAATTCTCCTTAGGTGTGAGTGTGTGCACAAATGGTTATTTGACCTGTTTGTCTCTGTGTTGCCCTGCGATGGACTGGTGACCTGTCCAGGGTGTACCCCGCCTGTAGACAGCTGAGATAGGCACCAGCACCCCTCTCAACCCCACTTGGGAATAAGCATGTCTGAAAATGGATGGATGGATGTGAAGACAGAATAAATAACACACCGATTTATGTTTTGGAAAAAATTTAGACTATTTTACTCCCGTCAACTCATCATCTGGGTTTTAATTGTTAAAGAGGGCTTGCCCTAAACCAGTGGTGGAAGAATGATTCACCAGTAGTACTTGAGTAGAAGTGTTGATACTCATAGTGAAATCTTATTAATCTACAAGTAAAAGTTACTGGGTCAAGCATCTACTCAAGTTAAAGTATTGAAGTGCTCAGTAAGGTTACATTTTTTTAAGTTACAAATAAAAAAATGTTATAATGGCAGTGCGTTTATGTATAATTTGCAGAGTAATTGTAACTTTCAGAAACCACAGGATGTATTGATGCGTAGGACCACTCTGCTACATATTCAGTGTAAAAATGCCACACAAAATAACGACAGGTATTTTGATAATTATTTCTTATTTAAAAACATTCCAAAGTGAAAACAGGAGAGTCTTGATTCTCCTTAAACTTTCTCTATGGAATAGAGGTTGAATCTATTACCACAAAGAAACCGCAAATCATATACTAAAAATCAAATGCTAAACTTTTTTTTTTCCAGCTCTTTTACGTCATTACACTGTCACAAGTACAGAGCAACGCAATGAACTATCAGCATTTCACCCATCCCCTTGGGGAGCAGTGGGCTGCCATTGTGCGGCGCCCAGGGAGCAGAGTGGGGTTAAGGGTCTTTTCTCAGAGACCCAGAGTGGCAGTATGTGGGAGTGGGACTCAAACTCAGAACCTCAGGATTACGAGCTCTATGCCCTAGGCCACACTGCCCTAAACGTGTCACCATGGCAACTACTATAAACTACAAGTTATATCTGCCCTGAGATTGTTACGTTTGTGGAATTTCATGCAAATCTCTAAAACAGTGGTGTCCAAATTCAGTCCTAAGGGCTTCTATCCTGCATGCTGAAATTGCATTTCAAAAACAGCAACAGCAGATTACAAAGCTAAGCTGAGCCAAACGTAACGAGTAACTACTAGCTCCTTCGAAATGTAGTGGAGGGAAAGTTATAAGTACACCCCTGGGCATTAAAGGCCACACTAAGATTGAGGAGGATGAGGATGGAGAGGAGTCCAGAATCAGCAGCTGTGTGGAGATCATTTGTGATTTTTTATTGGGCGTTTTCAGTACTATGCGAGGGGTGAAAACCAGACTGGAAAGGCTCGTAAAGACTGTTGATGGTAAGATAGGTACAATTTTAGCCCCAGAATGTTCCTGAGGCGCTGCACACTGCACTTTAACAGGATGGGTTGGCTGCAGAAATGACAGAGAGAGAGAAATGACACATAAATATGGTTATTATTTTTAATATTAGATTTTTTGAGTTATAAAAATATAACAGTGTAATATATACACTCAGTAATAATAATAATTATTGTTATTGTTGTTATTATTATTTTATATATTTTCATCATCTCTTATCTATTGTCTGAACATACAGCTATTCTGGAACAGTTTACATAGAAACAGTGCTCAGGGCAGAATTGGAAAAGGGATGACTGCCATACAAAAAAGATGGCTTTAATAGCAAACAAGACTTAAAACTGGTTCCGTTCTAAAAGCACTTCACCCTCACACAGAAACACACTCCTGCTCAGAAACACTCAAACGCACCTCTGCTGGCAATCAAATAAACCACCAGCTGTTTTACAACAAGCCACACTTTAGGATGTCTACTTGTTCTACAAATGTTTGTAAGGTTAATATTTTGTGGCGTTTCTGTGTTGCTGCCATTTATTTTCTGAGAGGGTATATTTTATATTATTTTATTTTTATTTGTGTGTTTTTAATGTCTTTAATTGTCTTTTTCCAATATGTTGAATTCAGAGTCAGCTGTTTTAACCAAATTCCCATATGGTGTCATAATGACAATAAAGATGAGCAAGATGTTAATCTTTCAGTTTTTAAGATATAAACAGCCCTATGAGAAATCCAAAGGAAGTATTTAGAGGTTTCATCATATCTACATATGCGTTTACATCCCCACAATTAATGAAAAGTTGGCTCCTCCTGGTGGTGGGTAGGGACACCTTCCCTGCTGCTGAGAACAGTCTGTTAATGTCTTTCCCTGTAAGGTGAAGTTTTATTTATTTATTTATTTATTTATTTATTTATTTTTATTGAACTCTTCTTTTAGCTGGAGTAACTGTAGGGTATATTTAGCTGCACCCAAGCATTACATGCAAGATACTCAGTTTTTCACAGACCTGCACCTTTTCAAGGTCCTATTTGTTATAAAAGAAGCAACCAAAAAGGAGAAAATAAAATGCTTATAAAGAACATTTCAAGGCAATAGGAATAGTTTTAATAGAATAGCATACTGTATTTAACTTAGGTAAAGCAGGAGGTGCATCTTGGGAGTTGGTTAGGTTAGGGGTCTAGATAATCAGAAGAAAGGGGGAGGTTGATTGTGGAAATATATATATATATATTATGATGACAAGTTGCGCAGAAAACAGGTCAGAGATGAAGTAGTGGAGAATCTAAAGCAGAGTTAGGTTATAGAAAAAGCAAACCAAAGCAATGTTTAGACTTTTCTGAAAATGGTAAGAAAATACCACAGCTGCAAAACTGCCAACACTGAGAGGTCAGCAAAGGAGAAATTGCATCAGAGCGGAGGCCCCTGTTTTCTCTGGAGGAGCTGCAGATTATTTATTAAAGCTTGTGCAGTAGCTGCACTGTGACAGAATGTAATAAAATGTAAAGGAATACAAACAACCAGCAATATGAACACCCACACTGACAGTTATTGCGTATTCCTAAACTGGGCTACTGATCGGCGCACTCTCTCTGTGCAAACTCCCCAAGCTACTGCCCTACAACACACCAACAGTACCTTCAGCCTCACTTTGTTTCATTTTGCTACATTCTTAATATCCATGAATAGAAATAAGGAATTCCCAAAGCCAAAAAACACAAATGAAGGTGATTATTTTACTCAGTTTTTACTTAAATCTCAAACCCTAACACAGGGGTCTTCAACGTTTTCCAGGCCAAGGACCCCAAAGATTGGGCGGGGACCCCTAATTGTAGATATTGTATGAAATTGTGTTATAAAAAAAGTGGTCCTATAGTCACTCTATTACATATGGAGTAATGGAATTCAAGTAATTTCTCCCTGGGATTATTTCTTATTCCTGGTTGATGGGACAGGTGTTGTGAATGAAATGGTGCTTAGCTTGAAAGAGCTCCTGTGTGTCGCTGAATGTGTGCATTGATGACTGAAAGACATCTTCTGCCTCCATTTATCTGTTTACTACAGTGTGTTGAATTCATGTTAATGTGTATTTAAAGACATTTCAATTAGTAGAAAAAATTACAGGGGGGAATATATAAAAAAAAAAATCAACTGATGAAGTTTTTTCTCACAGCCTGGGGAATATCGTTGTTTTACAACACACTAAGAAAAAAAGGAAAGTTTAGGTAGCATCTATTTGGGAAAAAGTTGTTTTTAAATAAGATGATGAAAAACAATAAGGAAATAAATAAACAGGCTCAGCTTTTTTTAGGATTTGTTTTTGCAAGAAGTGAAAATGTATAATGTGGAGAAATCACACAAAAAAAAGTAGAACGAAAGCAATGAAGAGGCTGCCAGATTGAACCCTTTCACTGCCATGAGGAGCCACACAGACAGCAGGATGAGCAGCTATGAGCTTGCCCAATGGTTATCTTAATTGCCTCAAAAACAAGATGAAAGTTATTTTTGTGGAGTCCTTCCAAACTCTAAATCCCTTAGATTTCATTGTATTACCTAAATATTATCAATACAGTATTATTAATTTACATTGTTTAAATTCTTTTAACCCTGCAGGGTGGTAAGTGCTGATCTCCAGCCACTACTGGGAAAAGATGGGGTTCATGCCAGACAGGTCACCTGTCCATCACAGAGACACACAGGATAAATTAGACAACCCCCAACCTGATAACTAAGGGAAATATAGAGACCTCTTAGTCTAACAGTCATGTTTTTGGACTGTGGGTTTAGCTGGAGAGAAACCATATGTACCGGGAGAACATGATGACTCCACACAGAGAGCCAAGACAGATTTTTAGATACATTAGTTCATCACTACGGGTTTAGTGTTTTAAAGCCTGAATGATTCAAAGCGATGACCCTGGAGGAATCTCTGTTTTTGGTTGAAATCTTTATATTTATATAAATGATTTACTGGTAGGACCGGTAGAGAATTAGAAAAATAAACACATCCAACAGTCATGGCAATCCTAACTTTTTGTATCGAAATCATCAGAAAAAAATGGAACTAAAGACATACAACTAAAGAACTGCAGTGAATCAAATTGTTTCAAACGTTTTCCAGCTTATAGTTGTAAAAACAAAATTGAATGCCCTGCTCCCAGTGCATTTGCATATAAAAAAAAAAGATTTTGAGCTTTACTTACTATTCATACATGAGCTTTGGAAATCAAGTAACCATCTTATGTCCTTATAAGGTCAGATACATTCTGAATGAACATTCACTTGTGTGGTGTGTGCCTGCAGTTTATCCTTAGATGGTAATGAAGACAAAATTAGAGTCTTTTTTTCTTATGTTGCCGTTATCACATAAAGGCGGGGTTATATAATACAAGCAGTTTATCTCATGTCATAAACAGTTTCATCATCAGTAATGTGTTGATAAAGCACATCCTCCCACATTGCTAAGAGGAGGAAGTAAATTAAAATTCATGGGGTCAACAGGATTTAAACCAGCAGTTAAATCAAAAGTTCAAGCTTTGTATTAAAGAGAAATTTGCTTATTTTGAAAATATGGTCTGGAAATATAAACAATTTCCTCAAATAATATTATTTTATATAATGCTATTAGGCTGCATGAATCAAACTGAACTTCACAATGTTTTTTTTTTAATGATCACAGAAACATATTTACATGGTGTGAAGCTGTTTTAATCTTAAGATGACAAATTACACAAAAAAACAATCATTTTATAACACACCTTTATAGATCATGTAAAACTCTGCTCAAATAAAGTTAGTAAGTAACCATTTTGTTTCTTTGTTAAACAAGTCTTTGGATTTATATGGCTTCAGATGTTAACTTGACCACGTCTTGGAAATTCTCAGATGACTTAGATGATCGGTTATGTGCTTGTGCTCCGGAAAGTTGGCTAATCTGGCCTCCCTGATGTTACGCCAGTTCTGAGCCCTGCGCTCAGCGGCGTGGGAATGCTCCTGCTCCTTCGTCATGTATGGGCGGCTGAGCCAGTACTCATTCTCAGCCTCACGCTCCAGATGCTTCACCATGCCGCTTTTCATCTGCCACGTTATCTTCCGCGGGCGACGGTACTTCCCGATCCACTGCTTTCCGGGAATACCTTTCCGCAGGAGGGCGAGGGTGAGGAACATGATTGTGAATTTAACCTAGAATGAAGAAGGGAGTAAAAAAAAAAACCTTGATAAAGATACACTTTGCAAACCCTTAGACTCTTGATATTATGATTTGATTACAACTTTCAGTGTTTAAACAATTTTCCTTACTGTTTGATGTACAAAATCGCCTTTAATGTTTTTAAAAAGATATGATACACAACTAGACTGCTTTATGGAGAAAAAAATGGTTATTAAATCATGGGTATGCAGTCAAAATAGAAAAAAGCAATGTAAATAAAGTGATCAAACCTTGCATAATATAAATAAGGCACAAAAAAAACTCGCTTAAAAATTTAACGTAATGACGACATTTAAATAAGTTGTATTATTAAAAACAATGCAGAATGAGATTCATAAATTTCACCAGCTATCCTTAGGATAAATGCAGTATTTTGTGCAGGTAGTGACATATTTGGAAACTGCTTTTGGTTTTATATTCAAGCTCAAGCTACAGTTAATTTAATCAGCCCCTCCAACCAAATGAGCTTCAGAAATAACAGAGAACATAGTTGCAAATGTGATAGTTGGACCATTTTTGGGGGGGCAAGCAAGCAAAAAAAAACTATTTATAAAAACAACTCTTAAATGATTGATATTTATGTGTAATTTTCTCAACATACACTCTAGAGAAAGGCCAATACGTCAGCCAGATTATATTTTGGGACGATATTGGCAGTGTTTTTCTGTATCTGCCCAAACATGCAAGCATCCACCGATTTATTACGGCATCCAGCAGCAATGCATTGAGATCATGTGTAGCATTTGCACAGCTGCTCCCTTCATCTAAAATTTGTAGGTAATGTTGTGTTAGATTTGTTGATAACTATTTCATTTTTGCTTAAATTGAGACTTAGATGAAAACATGTTATCATTGTCATTTTTATCATGTAAATGTGGGAAATTTTGCAATACTGGCTCCAAAGTATTGCAGCACATACTAGGGATCGGTTAGACTGATGTCAAAATAATTATCAGTTGTCTTTTTTTCTAATAATGAAATATATTAGTGCATATTAATTGTTTGTAAATTTTAGTTTAGTCCAAGTTTATTAATGCATTAAATCAACTGCTTGAAAACTGTTAATTTATCTTAAAATAAATAAACCCACTAATAAAGAAATCAGTTTAACAATAGTTTGCCTAATGTTTAGTCATCACACATGTGAACAGCATCCAGTTCTACAGTGGCATATTATATCAATAACATTTTCCCCACACACAAATGTCGTTGTTTGCGTTAGTCTCATTGACGTGTAATGTTTTTATTACATTATTTGGTCTATTAAAAGCTGCCCTTCACACACTGAGTCTCAACCATGATTATTTTACAGCAGCAACATAGCTGCTTTAAAAAATCGACCTTATCTCTGCACGTTTAGCGGGGTTATTGTGGAAAAGGGCTTCCGATAAGGAGAAATGAAACATGTAGGCACCGCACGATTGTGACAGTTTTTAATTACAGATACAAAACCAAGCTGGTGGACGAAAACTCGCTGTTTTATCATTCTAATTAAACTAATAAAAGCTGAGTTAGCTTAGCCTGACGTTACAGACAAGGGCAGAATAATCAAACGTAATGCGTTATTTTCTATAATCAAAAATATAACTGTAAGATACACCTGTGTTATTTGCCTACCTTATAAAACCGTTGAACACAATCAAATCGACCTTAAGGTTAAAACACGTCCAAAATTAAATCAGAAAAGCTAACCGTGAGATGAGATTAGCTAGCGGATGGGGTCATATGTTTCACTTCCGGGGGAGTGGAAGGTGTCGTTGGTGACTTATTCAATCCAATGTGTTTAGTCTTTCAAGTGACGGATGAATGAAACGCAAATATGAATTTAATGCGACAAATGTATAAATTATTTAAATATGTTACATAAATTGGTTTATAATATGGTGTAGTTTCATTATTAAACAGAACAATAAACCAAAAAGCCAATTGAAGCCGAAATGAACGACTCGTTCCGAGCTGAAGCGAATTATTCTGATAATATAAAATTTATATAAGGAGCCATAATTCCCATTGCTTTGTGGCGCAGTTCCTCAGGTTAAAACGCGAAAAATAAGTTAGTTTAATATAAAAAAAAAAACAAAGCTGCTCAAAGCTTATATTAGTTATTTGGTAGGGAATGGTTTAAAGTAAAGGCAGTAGTTTGCATTAAAAAAGAAATCAACTGCTGTTGAAGACTTACGGAGCCCCCTAGGGGACTTGGGGATTTGTTTTTCATAACCACAAATATGCTGAAGCGCTGCACTATAGTAATATTAGAACTCTTGCTCCAGTTGACTTCAGTTTCTTTATTTATAAAGAACCAATTTACAAACACTTATTTCAAGAACCTTAACAAAAATCTAAACTTTTTTATAGTAAGAAATAACAGGTGAAGATAGAATGACAGGAAAGATCCTTCAACATAACCAAATCCAGTAGGCAGCATTTGATATAATTCAGTCTTTTAAAATAAAAAATAAAAATCACAATCAATGTCATCAATTTACATGAGAGCTTTAAAACAGAAACATGTAACAGAATTTAACACAAACAGAATGAAATTCAATAATAAACATCAAGTTAGATCCTATTTACAACATGATGAGGATACATTTAGTGTTTTATTGCATTTAAAGAAATATATTAAATCCAGGAAAGCTCAGCCAATCACATCCAGTCATTAATCTTGCAGCAGTCCCTCCTCCTGAGCAATGACGTGGTGACAGTAGAGAGGAAAACTAGCTTTAAGCCGGAAAGATCCTCCAGCAGAACCCGGCCCCATGTCAGCTCCCATCTACTGCAGCCGAGCGAGTTTTTAACAGGACAGCAGACGTCCAACAGACACAGAGGGGCCAGTCCAAGGAGCAGCTGAGAGTAGTTAGTGAGAGAACATGCTAGTCTGTGACATTTAAACACAGAAACACTAGTAGAGGTGTAACTTTAACCAAGAGAAGAGGAAAACACACCAGGAGAAGCTAGTCCCCCTTTGGGAGATGCTGACCCAGGCTATTCATTCGGATTACTTCAGATTAAAGGACATTTTAAGCTGTCAGTAACGCAAAAGTTTTGCGAGGTAATGCAATATTTTTGCACGGTAACGCCATACTTTTGGGCGGTACTGCAAAAGTATTTTAAGGTAACGCAAAACGTTTGCAATTTAACACAAAAGTATTGTGAGGTAACGCAAAACTTTTGTGCGGTAACGCAAAAGTATTGCGAGATAACGCAAACCTTTTGCGAGGTAACGCAGAAGTTTTACGAGGTAATGCAATACTTTTGCGACGTAACGTAAAAGTTGCGAGGGAACGCAAAAGAAAAAAAATTCCCCATGTCCCCTAGGGGACTCCGTAAAGATCAGTTTAGTGGGATATAATAATAATATTTGCTTTAGGTGAAATAAATATATAAAAAATTAAATCAAATTTGATTAAAAAAGCAAAGACAAAGGATCAAGAAAAAATGTATTCCCTGAGGTTTTCTACAACAATGTGGACCTTATTTGCCGTCTATCAGTTGTTTATTTCACAGTCCAATAAAAGAGTCTAATTCTTAAGTGTATTTCCCTTTCTCACTCTGAAACATTTGGTATGGAATCCGGTCATTTATTTTTATTTTTTTCAAAAAGATGGGTTATCAGGACCAAAACCCTGTTTCTTGAAGCCTGTTGAGCTTTTTGTTGGTAAAACCTAAATACAGCAAGAAATATGGAAATGAAAGTGCTGATTAACTTAATTCTCTTGTTCCCCTCTTTTTTTTTGCAAGCAAACATTATTTTTTCTAACTAGAGCCTTAATGGCTTCTCTTTTCTTTCTTAACCTNCGAATGATAAAAACAACTTAGTTAAGGAGCACTTTACGAAACCACAGGGCAAGATTGTGCATTAAACATGCAAGATTCTCCATGGTGGGTTTTTTAAACATTTAGCTTTATTATAGGACATTTTACTTATGTTTAAAACAATATTATACCCACCTACTGAAGAATAATTAACTTCATATTCTTTACTTAGGAATTTTTCATTTCAAATTTGGATATTGAGAAATGTCTAGCAAGGTTCTAAAAAATAATGATTACATCCAAAACAACAAGGCTAAACACTCACAGCATCTGAATGAATCTGAAACTTCCATATAAAATAAATCATAACCTTCCCATAACCTATCCATACTCTACAAAACTTATCAAGCCATTTTTTTTTCTCTTTTTTTTTTTTTTTGTCCACTAGGTCTTTCCAGTCTGGCTAAGTGTGTAAAAAAAGAGGAAATTGTCTTCCCCTTGACCTGTTATTGACCCTTAGGTTAGCCTAATGGTCTCAAAATTACAGTATGCTGGTGTAATACACAGAAACAGTGTGCCAAACAAACAACAAGCTTATTGTTTTTGCGCTTTTTTTTTTTTTTTGGTGCAGGTATATCTTAAAAATAGAATATAATAAAAAAAAAATTGGGAAAATGTGAAAAGCTTATATTATGTTAAATTATTGCATATAGACTAAAAACAATAAAGTTTTGTACTGTATTGATTAATTCTCTATAGTGTTTCGAAAGGATGAACTGTTGGGAAAAGAAACAGACATTAAAACTCATTGTGTCACACTCTAACCAAATCTTTAACTCAACAGGAACACCTGCACGTGTTCCGTGAACCCTCATCGAATAGGCTACTTAATCATGGAAAAGACTGCTGACTTGTTGGCAGAGAAGCTGGTTGTTCGTGGATAAGCATATTCATGGAAAGTTGGTTAAATGAAAAAGCGTGGTAGGAAAAGTTGGGCCATTAAAGGAGCTTCACAGTAAGTATACTGATCTTACAATTGGAGCATCGAAAACTTGTTTACCCCAGATCACGAAAAAATATTTGGGAACATTACACACAAAAGTATAAAGAAATTGTCATGATGACTGGATTATTGGTTAATTCCATCCATATGCTTAGCTCTGTCCAGTTTTCATTACCTTTCATCAGATCCACCTGTTCCAGCTTCTCCTTAAACTGTGTTTTCTTTAAACTGTATTCTGCCTGCTTACAACCTTGGATCTGTCTCCTGACCTCAGCTTTTCCCAATGGTACCTCTTGGATCTCTGATCTCCTGGCTTTGACTTCTGCTGTCTCATCAACACCAGTTTTGGCTTTTCCTACCAGAAAGTCCTGCTCTTCCTCATCTGCTGGCTTCTGCTCATCAGTTGGCTCTGTAGCCCTCTTGGCTTCAACTCTAGAAAATCTCTGGGCAGCATCCTCTGCGTGCTGTGGCAAATGGTCTGGCTGGATTCCACTCCTTCCACTGTGTTCTCTCCATTTTATTTTGTGTTTGGTTTTCAGCCACCGGTGTTCACCGTTTAGGCGAAGGATTCTAAGGCTCCATCTGCTTTTTTATCTGCTCTTAGGTGCCAGCAAGCCTGGAGAAGGGCTGGAAAGGCCATTTCCAAATCATTGGTTAGCCAAGCTAATGCTGCTAACTGTTGGAGAGTTCTGGCCCCCATATACCGAGAGGGCCAGAGAGTGTGGCTATCTACTGAAGACCTTCCCCTAAGGTTAGATAGTAAGAAGCTGGCACCTCGTTTTATCGGGTCGTTTCCTATCACGAACGTTATTAACCCGGTGGCCGTCCGCCTCCAGCTTCCTCATACTATGAGAATACACCTTATGTTTCATGTGTCCTGGGCCAAGCCTGTTGCTACCTCTAAGTTTGTGCCCACCTCCAGGCCCCTCCACCCGCCCCGATTGTTGACGGGGAACCTGCATACACAGTCAACCGCCTCCTGAGGTCCAGGAGAAGAGGCAGGGGGATCCAGTACTTGGTGGACTGGGAAGGTTATGGACCTGAGGAAAGGTCCTGGGTTCCTGTCAGGTTTAGACAAGGGCCTGATTAGGGCTTTTCATATGGGGCACCATGAACAGCCCAGAAGGGCTTCTGGATTCCATCCTTGAGGGAAGGCTTCTGTCATTAACTTGGCACTGATGACTTGATTATTGGTTAATTCCATCTACCTGCCTAGCCCCACCCAGTTTTCATTACCTTTCATTTGATCCACCTGTTCCAGCTTTTACTTAAACTGTTTGGTCCCAGCCATCAGTGCCATAATATTACCTTAGGTGAGAGTTCTATAGCATACCAAGTTTGTTATTTTGATTGCCTGGTCCTGACTAGTTTCTGCTCCTGGACGTCTGAGCCTGCCTGTCCCTGTTCTGATCTGTATGCCTGACCTGCCTTCAGACTCCTGCTGTATTCTGTCTGCTTACGACCTTGGATCTGTCTCCTGACCCTGGCTTGGATTTCCCTATGGTACCTTTTTAGATCTCTGATCTTCTGGCCTGGATTACAACTACCTCATCGATACTGGTTTTGGCTTCTCTTCCCAGAAACTCCTGCTCTTCCTCGGCAGCTAGATTCTGCTCATTGGACTGCTCTGCAGCACCTTTGGCCTCTACTCCTGGAACTCTCTGGGTGGTGTCTACAGCGTGTTGTGTGAAATCATCCAGCTGGATTCCACTCCTTTCTCTGGGCTCAGACTGAACTTTAAAACCAGGTTAGTGACTCACATGTTGTAATCATCCTCTGTCAGATTTATGGTGTCACTAATGTGAGTTTTCCCCTTTATAGAGATGACGTCTTTTTTCGTCCTAGCTGCTGAGTCACAGATTCGAAGCTGTCAATAAGCGCTATTGTTAACCACATCAGTCTGTCTGCATGAAATTCTGGGTCCAAAATTCTGAGCCCTGACATTTGTGTGCAGTTCAGAAGCAGTAGCGAAGAATTTTAATCAGAATTTACACACATGCATCCCAGACTCCATCAGGTCACACAGGAGTATCAGCCATAGTTCCTCCATTCAAAATTCATATAGGGAGAAAACTAAATGAAGGGTTATCTGTAAAAACTGCTGTTGGTGAAATGGGTTGAGGAGACCACATCACTGAAAGCCGGTATTCTTGTCAGATTCATGATATCTGGCTCTATAGAATACAAAGGAATGTTAGAAAAATAAAAAAAAGAATGCTAGAAGAAACAGAATAAAAGAAAGGACCATATCTAGATTATGGTGGGGGAACATAAGATTTAATTCTAATCTAAATATGATGGGAAAAAACGGAAGATAGAAACTCTTTGGAGAAAGTGAAAGGATAGACTTTGTAATGTATAACTAGAAATTAACAGAGGGAAAGAACAAAATTAACAAGGAAAGGAAAAGTTTGATACATATTTTAAGAAATTATACTTTTGATAAGTGCAATAAAAATGATATCAAGGTCATCACACACACGGTTTTCCTTTAATCAGTATCCAGTTTTTAAAGTGGCATATTTTATCATTGACATTTGCCCCATACCATTGTAATTGTTAACATGAGAGTCTGATTTATGATGTAATAAGTTTGTCTGGGTTTATTGTTTTACTGAACTGGCCTTTGGACACTGAGTCACAAAGATTTTCATTTTACAACAGCAACATAACCTGGTTAACAAAAAGAAAAGTGACCTCATCTCTGCATGTTTAGTGGGGTTGTTTTGGAAAATGGTTAAGAGATATATAAAAAGAGAAATATAAGATATACACAGATCACACAATTGTGAGATTTTCATATAAAGCACGTGCTAAACATAGCTGGTGGACGAAACACTATCATCTTAGCATTCTGTCTGAACTCCCGATAAAAGCTAAGTGAACTCAGACTGATGTTACAGACTGGAACAAACATAATGGGGCAATTCCTGCTTAGATCCATACGTACATCAAGGACAAGGCTCCAACAGACGACATCCTCACTGAATGTCTCAGACGATGGGGAACAGAAGATGAGGTGCCAGAGACTCCATCGTGGGAGGATAAGCCCCTACACAGGATGTATCACCGGAACGTAATCGAAGTGGCAGATATCAGGAAATCCTACCAATAGCTAGACAAAGCCGGACTGAAGGAGAGCACAGAGGCACTCATCATGGCTGCACAGGAGCAGGCCCTAAGCACCAGAGCAATAGAGGCTCAGATCTACCACACCAGACAAGACCCCAGGTGCAAACTGTGCAAAAAGGCCCCTGAGACAATCCAGCACATAACTGCAGGGTGCAAGATGCTGGCAGGGAAAGCTTACATGGAGCGTCATAACCAAGTGGCTGGAATAGTGTACAGGAACATCTGTGCAGATTATGGGCTGGAAACCCCAAGATCAAAGTGGGAAACTCCTCCAAGGATGGTAGAGAATGACCGAGCCAAGATCCTGTGGGGCTTCCAGATACAGACGGACCGGATGGTAATGGCAAACCAACCGGGCATTGAGGTGCTGGACAAAAAGCAGAGGAAAGCCGTTGTGGTTGACATAGCAATACCAAGTGACTGTAACATCAGGAATAAAGAACATGAAAAACTGGAGAAATACCAGGGGCTCAGAGAAGAGCTGGAGAAAACCTGGAAGGTCAAGGCATCAGTGGTACTCGTGGTCATTGGGGCAGCGACACCCAAACTGGAGGAGTGGTTACAGCAGATCCCTGGAAATACATCAGACATCTTGGTCCAGAAAAGTGGACCCTCAAGCTCCAAGGCCTCTGGTAGAGGACCCGAGCTTGGAGGAAAAACAGGGGAAGGAAGAGGAAGATTTTTTTATATATATATAAATACTTTATTTTTGTATATATAGGCCTATATTTACTTTCATTTTTTTTTCTTTTCTTTTTTTTTTTTTTTTAGAAAAGGCAATTAAAAGTCAAATGAATATATATTGGATCCATTTTTGTGTGTTCCAATCCAAAGGCTCCAAACTATCATAAAACATTTTCATCATTCAATTTTTAGGTATTTGTTTAAATGATATTTCTGTACTATATACCGGGGAAAATAAAACATATCAAGGAATAACCCTATAATTTTAATCTAATCGGCAGAAGTAAGTTTGTAAGAGTATTAAATACAATAATAAATAAATAAAAAGCATTGAAAATTAGCCAGGGGTAATTTGTTGCGACTTTTCGCTATAGTCAGATTTGTGAGCGCTGCAGTGAGCGATTAAGCGACGTAATCCAAGTACATTTAACGTAAATTCCACTTTCCATTTGAATAACTTCAAATTATGTTTAGATATAATGTCTATAAAAGGCACCAATGTTTTGTCATAAAAAAGGAACAATGAACTAAAATACCACTGGGAGCCGAAATGAGCGGATCTTTTTCTGTTCATCTCCAACAAATAATTCGAATCTCTAAAATAATTCCTTTGCTTTACGGACGGCGTAGCTATGGCAACGGAGGAACAGGTTAAAACGCAAAAATACACCAAAACTCGCTTTAACGTTTTGAATTAAACACAAGAAAGTTTTTTTTTTATTATTATTTATATATATATATATATATATATATATATATATATTTATTTTTTTTTTTTTTTTTTTTTTTCTGGAGTTCTTAAGGTTATTAAGGTCTCAAAGTTTTTTATTAAAAAAAAAAAAATGAAAGCGCCTGCTGGGGAATATCTCTTTAATGTCTGGTAGAAGACTCGGTTTCGTGACTCCTCCCATTTGGCGGCTTTAAAACAGCTTGTTTTCAGCTTCTTCTCAGCAGCTTTTCCGGAACACAGAATGGATTTCTTGATGTTTTCAGCAACAACTTGGACCTTAATTGCTTTCTCTGTCACCCTGTTGTTATTGTAAGTATTATGAAATGTTGTCATTTTTTATTTCGAAGTCTAAGAAAACAATAATATTTAAATTTATTTCTCTTTCTAAAACATTAGGTACGGAACCTGGCCATTTAAGTTTTTTAAAAAGATAGGGGTATCTGGGCCAAAACCACTTCCCTTTATAGGAAGCCTTTTGGGTTTCTCAAAGGTATAATCTCAATAAACAATAAAAAAAAAGTGTTGAATTAATTAATTGATTTCTTAATTTTCTGAAAGCTAATTGTTTATTATCATTTGTAACCCTGCTCTGTTTTTGTTTTATTTTTTTGCAGGGACTGCTTCTATTTGACCGTGAATGCCATGCCAAGTATGGGGATGTCTGGGGGTGTGTAAACCATGGAATCAACTTTGTTTACATTTTAGTAGCCCACTTAGATTCCTTGAAAATCTCTTTTCTCAATTAGTTTTCTTTCTGGTTTTTTTTTTTTTTGTAAAAAGGATATTTGCCTATGCCTGTGGTTTTAAAATATCTGATTATGTGTTTGTGTTGATATAAATACACAAAAAAGCTGCATTTTTTGTTTTTCACCCTGCCTATTTTTCAGTTTGTTTGAAGGGCGAACCCCATTGTTGATGATTGCTGACCCTGAGATGATCAAAACTATATTGGTTAAGGAGTGCTACTCTACCTTTACAAACCGCAGGGTAAGACTGTGTTTATAAAACCCACAGCAGGTTTTATAAATGTTCATCTTTTTATTTATTGAAAGCCTTATAAGTTGTTAATTACTCTTTTTCATGTTGAAAACAGTATTACGTGCACCTAAAAAAATAAACTGCCTTATTTGTATTACCTATAGTAGAATCAATTTTAGTGCAACAGTTTGGATTTTAAGAATGTCTGGCCAGGTTTCCTGGAAATGTATATCGAGGAATTAAGATTACAGCAAAAACACGCCCAAGCTTGCAACATGATGCAACTGGAAGTAAGGCTCTGTTTTATTGTCCTAACAAAAGGAGTGTGAGCACGCTGTCACAGTTTAGAGCTGGGAATGTCATGCTGCACTGAACCTGCCGAAAGTCCCCTTTCCAAATAGGAAACTTTTTTTAAACATCTCATTTTCCTGCTTTTGTGTAAAAACAGGAAGCAGTTAATCCCCCTGACCTGTCAATAACCCTGTGGTTAGTTTTGAAGTCTCAAGTTACAGTATACTGGTGTGATCTTATAGCTGGTTGAATCTTATACTATATAGATTCATTAAATATAATTTACAAAATATCAATTCTTTAAGTCTTTTCAATTTTATTATATGTAATTAATTATATTAAACTGTCACATCTTAATCCATTAATTTCCTCCACCCAAGTTTTTTTCCCCCAGTATTCTAAAGACTCATGAAGAAGCTACTGAATTGACTGATTTTCAGAACACACAATCACTGACACCCACAACGGTAAAAGTTTATTGACACAGAAGCTGGTTTCTTCATGGAATGCTGTATCAAAACATGTTCATAGAAAGTTGAGTGGAAGTTTAGTAGGATAACATGCACCAGCAAAGGAGATAAGGGCAGCCCTGGGAGGATTTTCAAGCTTCAAAAGGAGAAGACTTAAGGCGTGAATCAATGCATCAATAAGCACTAAACATATACAACATCGGCTGCAAATGTCGCCGTCCTTGTATCATTCATTGCATTTTTTTTTTTTTTAACTTACATTATTTTATCTTTTCTTTTACTTTGTATTTCTCATGCTTTCCATGTGTTTTTATTTAGCACTTACCTGTTTTACTATGTAGCACTTTGGGATTTGTATAAATATAGAGTGCATTACAAGTCCAAAGTATTATTATTATTATTATTCAACTCCTAAACCAAAGCATGGACTTTTGCTCTCTTGTCTAAAGTTCTCTACTTCAGATGAAAGTAAAGTTGGAATTTTATCTGGAAATAAAAAAGCCAAATTCATACTTAAGCTTCTGGAAAGTTAAATAATTAATCCATCTACAAAAAGTGTGGTTATAAGAACGAGTCACATTGTTGGATAATTTCTGCAGCATATGTTACTGTTTTGCTTTTCAACAGAATATAATTGGTGATGGAGGACCTTTGGATGACGCAGTCACAGCAGTGAAAGATGAAAGGTGGAGACGAATCCGCAGCACAATATCGCCATGTTTCACCAGTGGAAGATTAAAACAGGTCAGGATCTCATGTCCGTTCAAACCACCTCTGCTCTGTTTCCCCTCATTTCATTACTCAGTAGAACATGTGCTATATTTGCTATTGCTTTCCCCCTAAACCACTTTGTATCATCCAAGAGGGACAGTCATTTATTTCCAGGAGTTTCTCACAGTCCGTTCATCCTGGTGATCAAATCATAAGATGCCTAAAGATGTTTATTTTTCCGAACACGTTGCACATTTTCTTAGTAGTGTGGAAAAATCAGGGCGTGCGGAAGCGGTGTGAAGGATAAAATGAGGAAATTTGGAGTGTTTAGGGTCAACAGTGTCATTCATCGGGGAAGAAACACCAACACTGAGACACATGACGTGACTCCTTGCATGTAATGCAACACTGGAGAGTTCCTCTCATTTTGCACACTCTGGAGTAGGAGAGTCTAGTGAATTTCAAAGCTCATTGGATTCATTAATTTTTGTCCCTTTCCTTAAGGTTTTCCCTTTAGTTGTCCAATTTGTAGACAGGCTTATGGAAAAACTCGGACGTATGGATCTGGAAGAGCCCATTGATGTTAAGAAGTATGTTATATTTGTTGTATTCCATCAGATTACAGACTTCTTATCCCCTCATGAGAAAATTGGTAAATCCTTGTTTTATTTGTATTTCTCCCACTCCCAGGTTTGTTGCACCATACAGCTTGGATGTGGTGACCAGTGCTTCCTTTAGTGTGGAGATCGACTCTATAAACAACCTCGATGACCCTGTTCATGCTCACTTGCAGAAGATTATGAACTTCAGATTTTGGCCTTTTCTTTTAATGTGTATGTCAGCTCTTTGGTTTTTTATTTAGCATTTAGCATTGTAAATAGCAAATTCATGTAAGTTAAACAAGTTTAATTTGTCGTTTTAGCGATCTTTCCCTTTGGGCGTCATCTTCTGAAGCTCTTCAAAGTTGAGCTGATGCCCAAAGCCAGTTTGGACTTTTTCTATGACATCATTAAGAAATTTAAAGACCAGCACACTTCAGAGGAATCAGTAAGAGTCAACTTAAACTGTTAAATATTAGAGCAATCCAGCTTTCCTAATCTCTAAGAAGATGATTAATCAATTACATTGATACCTGTCCATAAAACCTCCAGTTTGGGAGCATTAACACACCTACTCAAACTTTATCCTGGAAATGTTAAAAACAGCTAACAAAGCTTGTTCATTGTGAATCTATACATTTCTGTGCCCCATTCAGACTCGGGGGGACTTCCTGCAGGTCATGATCCAGAATGAGATCCCAGAATCTGACATAAAGAGCGAACACGAACAGCCCAGTAAAGGTCTGTTTGAAACACAACTGAAGATCTAATCACTGTTTCCATTTAAACAGTTTTGTATCCAATATTTAATGTCTTCCTTATAAAAAGAATGTTGCTGTTAGCTCACAGTTACTGTCTACAACGGTCTTGAATAATAACTTGATAAATGAGGATAAAGTAAATATTTAACCAGAGGTTATGCCTGTGCACAGTCTAGGTAATGCTAGAAAATAATGATTAACCAGTTCATGTGCAATACAAATAATCTAACATTTCTCTTATCTGTAATAAAAATAGTCAAAAGAATATAGTTGTCAACATTTGATCATCTCTCTAAAAACTCACTATTCTACTAAATAAATATGTAGCCTTTTTTCCATACGCTTAAAATAGGAGATGTCTTCATTATTTTGGCCATAACAGCTTGTTTATGGTCGTTAATGCAGTTGTAAGCTCCAGTGATGTGTTCTATAATGAGGTAGGCTGTGGCCTTAAGAGATAAAAAGGTCTTCCTGTACATAATTATCAGATTCTATTCCCAGTGCAAAATGAGAAAATGGCGTACTTTAACAGACTATAAAATAAAAGGATGCAGCATGCTGAAAATTGCAAAGATGCAAGGATGTGATTCCAAAACCACCAGATTTTTTGTCTCCATAAACATGTTGAAAAAAGACGCAAATTAACAGCCATAAATTAAAGGATCAAAAAGCAAAGCTACTAGAAGCCTGATCACTTCCATTCTGGATAGATCAGGAACTTACATAATTATGGACACCAGGAAATTAACTATAAAGACACATCTGTACTGTTAAAGATAGGCTCTGTGTATGCACCTTGATGCTCTATCTCACCGGTTCTTTCCCCTGAAAAGAGATCACTCGGGAAAAACTCTTTAAATAACACTAACACACAGACATAACGACAGATTCTGATATAAATTGTAATCTTACTCAGATCAGAGAAATTGCTTAGAATGTACAGAAGGCAGCTGCTCACCTCCCAGGAAGTGGCCCCAATTAACAGTTAAAAAGGCATTTTATACATCTCCAGTCTGCCACATCATCTTATTTTACATCATACACGTTAGCAGATGATTAGACATCCATGGCTCCAGCCTTATCAAAATATTACACTTCATTCTTAGCTGAAGGACACCGCTCTCATTCCATTCCCAAATCTTTTCCATGTACAGAATGAAGATTATAACTGTATATCCAGACAGAGAAACTGTCCTAATAAGATTAAAACATCTGTTTTGACACAGGCAGCTAATACCAAGGTGTAATGAACTCGCACATCATCAATGATAATTATCCTAACAGTATTACTAACATCTGCGTTTCTTATTACAGGTTTGACTGAACATGAGATCCTCTCCCAGGCTCTGACCTTCATCTTCGGTGGCTATGAGACAACCAGCACCACTCTCTCTTTCACCCTTTACAACCTGGCAACAAATCCTGATGTTATGCAGACCTTACAGAAAGAAATTGATGCCTGTCTGCAGAAGAATGTAGTTTTTTTATGATGGCTTTTGTAGTCTGTTACGCTAGAATAGCTTTACTCCTTTATTTCCATCTTACTTTCCTCTTCTTCATCCAGACCTCCATCTCCTATGAGGACCTTAACGATCTGGAGTACCTGGAGCAAGTTTTCTGTGAGTCGCAGCGCTTAGTTCCAACTGCGCCTCGACTTGAGAGACTCTGCAAAAATACGGTGCAAATTCATGGTCTCACCATCCCAGAGGGAACATTGATTGGGATTCCAGTGCATTTGTTGCAAATGGATCAACGATACTGGAGCTCACCAGAAATGTTCAAACCAGAGAGGTAAGCAGCCAACAAAATGTATCAGAGGAAAAAAAAAACCCTGCAAAAACTAATCTAAAAATATGTGGTATTTTTTAAAGATAAGTGTATTTTCCTTTAATCGAAACAGATAAATAAGATGATCCAGAATCAGATTAGATGGCATTCACTTAAAAACCATATAAAATACTTTTCTTTCATTATTTTAAAAGTAAATTATCTTCCTGTCCAAAATAATGGAAATACATCAATCTTTACTTTTGGGGTTTAAAATACTTTTCCCATGTGTTTTTAACTGTTCTTTATTTTTGACCACATCATCAGCCACCTTATTCTGGTCCCTACAGGTTCAGCAAGGAGAATGAGAAGGATCTGAACCCATACGCTTACATGCCGTTTGGCCTCGGCCCTCGTAACTGTGTGGGGATGAGATATGCCATCCTGGTCATGAAGATGCTCATCGTTCGCATCCTGCAGAATTACACCGTGGAAACATGCAGAGATACAGTGGTGAGGCAAAAACCCTGTAATAACCCTGACTGCTCATTCTGCTCTGCTCTCATATTAGTGTTTTATTTCTTTTTTTTTTATGTCTTTAGATCCCGATTCAGTTTGATTGGAAGTTCCAGCCACTGAAGCCTATAATGCTGAAGTTTGTACCAAGAAAACAATGATTGATGAGACAATACGTCTAATTGAAATCCAGCTTGGCATTAAGTATATAATTCATTCTTTGAGACCAACTGTCTTTATTTCTGTGTTCATTTAAATGCACTGATAGGTTTAGATAAAGGTAAACACAGTATTTTTTAAACCAACAAAATCAAATCAAGTAATCATCTAAGACATGATAATCAGTTAAAAATAAAAGGAAAAAAAATGTGTCCAGGGTTGGAGCATGTACCATCCTACACACCAGTTGCTGTTTTTTTGTTTTGCTCAAAAAAATGCGAAAGGGATGATTTTCTAAAGTAAAATATACAGGAACCCCATGGAGACACATAGCAGGTCAGGTGTGCTTTTATTCACACGACTTGACTGCATTTCATTATTCAAGTAAATCGGTTAAAAGCATGTTGCCTTTAATGTATTAAATAAATAAAATAACAATGTTTGTTTCCCTTTAATTTCATTCTGTTTAGGATATATTCATGAGTAAAATAAAATATCCAACAGATATTTTGAGTATTAAAGCCAAGTGAGGTATTGGTTATTATTTTTATAACAAATTTGAAATAAGATTTCTTCACCAAAAGGCAAAAGCTTTTTTTACTCTTATCTCCAATTGTTTCAGTTTATCCTCTAAACTCAGGACATGATTTTAAATAGCTTTCTTTAACATCAGGTTTTAAATTTTGATCAGATTAAAAGCCCTTCTAGCAGGAGTAACTTTGCCACCACATGAGAAAACTATGAACTGCTGGCTAGGTGGGAACTACGGTAGAAATGTAATTCTGGTTTTCAAACAGATGCCTTGGCGACTACTAATAGTCTCTAATAAATTTAGCAAGGCTAAAAACAAAAGACAGCGAAACAGACACATTTTCCAAAAAGTAACAACGGTTTATTTCATCTCAATATGTGAATGAACACATAAGGCTTTATTGGTGTTGTCCTGGAACTAAACATATATAATGTCTTGTCAGTTAAACTATCACAACATAAAAATGACATATTTTAGATTTTCTTTAATAATATTCAGGTGGGATACATTGTGTTTGGCTTTATTAAAATCTCTTGGGGAAAGAAAAAAAAAAACACTGTAAAACAGCTTAAAGTGGTGTTTCTGAGATTTCCTGTTGTGAAACTTCAAATCAAACATGTATTATTCTTGAAAATCTCACATGTGAGATTTTGAAGCCATCTTAAGCAAATACTTTATATTAATCATATGAAAAGACATTATTTTTCTGTCAGTTTAAAGCTGAGGAACGTGAACGCTCATCAGGAAACCTCAGTAACTACAGAATATTTCCAGCAGAGGGCGCCAGAGTGGTACCTTTGTGCATTTAATGAAACATGCTATAACAGGAGTTACACTTGATATTAAACTGATAGAGTGCTGATTCTATCCTTTCACACAAGACAGTTGCTGGTTTCATGATAAAACATCTCGTCTACAGTAACACTGATTTTTGTCATTAAGAAAACAAAAAAAATAAAATAAACGTCAATTCAGACGCTTCAAAATGCTGTTGGACAATAACTTCTCCCAAGAGTAATCTGTAAAGGTGTCAAAGTATAAAAGTGTGACGGAGGGAAATGTGACACATTTAACAGCTTAATGGTAAACTAATAATTGAAGACATAAAGGTTGAAAGAAAAAATAAGGATAGTACACAGAATGGAATAAGTGTTTCGTTTTAACGTAAACATAAAAAACAAAATACTTCAAAGCCTCTAAGAGTCCTGAGTTTATAAAAAATAAACCAAACAGACAAAAAGGCCAGAGTTTTACATCATAGAAATCCAGTGAATTTTTAACAGATCAGGTTTTACAGAAACTTAAGTTAAACATCTTCTAAAGACATCAGCGGCTCTTTGTTTATGAGCAGAACTCATTCTGCAGGAAAAAGAGCACCTTCCTGTAAAATGTAAAGCTTGTGACACTAAGGGTGAGTGGTGACCTTAGTTTTTTTTTTCAGGGTGATGACAAAATCCATGACAATATGACAAAAAAAACCTTAAGAGAGTTTGTTTGATGTAACATCATCTTTCTCAGAGGAAAATGATCCAGGTTGATCTCAGGTGAAAAAGAGCTTTTAACGCTGCATTTGAATGAACTCAAATTTGACAATTTTTCTTTTTTTAAAATTGTAGATTATAAGGTACCGAGATTGAAGGCACCATGGCAGCTGCTACTGAGTGAGAGTCTCCTTCATCTCACTACCTGCACCTAGAACCTAAATGATAAAAACAAAATGTTAAAAGCTTATCACCCCAGTAAAAGGTGAATGGGTTGGTATGAATCTGCATCTTCAGTTACATAATTCAGTTTGATTTATGGAGGATTGTCTGGAAGAACCTGAGCTATTGCTGGAGAGTCCACTGGAAACAAAATACAAAGAATTAGGCTGACTGCTTAAACTACAGTTTAACTTTATCCAGTAGTTTTGTAGGCTGGACCAAGTGATGCTGCTTTAGTTCAGTAGATGTTAAATGCAGCTGCCAGCAGAGAAATCATTTATTAGCTGCAAATGACATCATACAGACTCACCAAACCTCTGCTAAAGATGCTTGAAATGACTTTATCTTCACTACCTGATATTCAACATTTAAAAAAATCCAACCTTTAATCAAAGTGTAGGTTTTCTTTTATTACTCATAAAGAGTTCATCAGATTGTAACTTTAAATCAATAATTGATGAACTTCTGCTTCTCTAGGCTTAAAAATATGAAGCAGAACAGAGCCTGGTTTCTTTTACCCATTCTTAAAAATAGAAACGAGAAGAGAAAATATCACTTAAGACTGGAAAACACAACAAGACATGAACTCCTCTGAATGTGTCCATATCTACAACCAGACACGATAAAAACATCTGAATTCACTGGAATTTTCAGCGAGTCTGGATAACGACAGATCATGCAGGTAAACAAAAGGACTGACAGCTTCACACCCTCAATGCCAATGAGTTGTTCAGCTCGGCACGGCGGAGTTTGGTGGTGCTGTGGGACTATAACATTTGCAAGTGTGCCAGAGACTCATTAAAATAGCATGACATCTTTAATAAAATATTTGGTTTTCTTCAAATAAAACAGATTTGTTTTGTTTCCAGGTTTAATGACATGAAAACAGCTTAACAGATACCAAATCAACCCTTTTCCCTTAACACCTCATCCCATAGAAAAACCACTAGGAGAGCATAAGGAAACCAGGGATGTTCCACACTTAATAAATTACTTAAAATTAAAGGTTGGATTTCTCCTAAACTTGCCACTAAATTTTGTACAAATCTTTCCCTTGGATTCAGGTTATATTAATCAACAGTCATAGAAAACATTTGTTGAGGATTTCAGGGTGGAATCCTGAAGAGACGAGGACTAAATTTAAACTCCACCCGTCTGCTTTTAAATGTTTTCACAAAACAGAAATGGGGCAGCCTAAAAGAAATGTTCAGTCTCAGTGAAAGCCAAGCTGGAAGATCTGAGGCCATAACACTGAGCAGGAAGTTTCTCAACACCTAAATCAGTGTCTGAAAGTCATTCACCTGAAAAATAAAAATAACTGGACAGCTATAGAAATAATATCATTTTCTGTATCAGTGTCCGAAGGAGTTTTTATGTGAAGCAGAATGACTATTTTCTTTACCCTGTGATGAGGTGGGGATTCCAAGTAACTGCTGGTACAATCTGCATGTGGTTTGTAAATGACAAATAAGTGGGGATGGTTTTGTCTTTGAAGTGGGAATAAAGAGGTCATTTTGTCAGCGGGAACCTTCCACAGACCCAGACTGAGACAGACTGTCCTGATGCTCTCATTCACAGCTGGCAGCAGTGCCTGAAGAAACCATCTGACAAGGCTTTTGGCCGCTGCAGGTTCTCCGTTACCACACTTGCTCTGTAGGAAAGAGTAAAGGCCATCCAGCAGAGGTGGCTGCTTCTACCTGCGGGGCTGAGGACGAGCGTGTCGAGGCAAAGAGGAGGAAGGGCTGGAGGAGGTTGAAGGAGAGCATGGTGACATGGAGGCCAGGGAGGCTGTGGCAGCGGCGTCCTCTGCCTCCTCCAGCTCCCCGTTCGCTCCGTGGAGCTCCTGGCTCACGCTGGACTGTAAGGCAGCAGGGGTCAGCCATTCTTTGGGCAGGCAGCTCTGGAGGAATGGCACGCAGGAGCTGAAGTAGGCCAGACGGTTGACCCAACGAGGGATCTCCCTGCCACACAGGATCTGAGCAGTACAAATAAAGGAGGTGAGAAATATACAACAATCTGCCTTACAATTGGTGTGACATCATTAAGACCCAAACGACTAGAGGATACCACCAAACTATTTTTAAGGCAGCAGCAGACGCTGCCGATAGGGGTTTAAAGATTATTTCTGATTTTAAACTTTGGCTTGGGAAGTCAGCAGCATAAAACAATGGTTTTATTTATATAAACACATATTGTTCATTTAAATGCTAGTGTTCTTAGGTAGCAGCAAAAAGAAGATGAAATGTCTCCTAACTTGTTTCGCTAGAAAGAGAATCCAAGGCATACTAGCAGTCATATGATGATCTCATAGCTGGTCCTGTTTTTGTTCCAGGGGGCGGCCATCAGAAAGAAGAAGCTAATCCATAAATATCCTCCTAATTACCCACACCCCCATGGTTTACCCATTGCAGATAGGAAGACTTTTTACAGTCAACACAAACAGCTTCATGTGAAATGAGAATCCAGATGAAATGGAAGCAGGTAATGGAGGTTTGCAACAATTTGGTCACTAAAACACGTCATTGCCATCTATTCTAGTATTTATTTAAAAAGTAAGGTGTTCTAGTCAATGTAATTTATTCAAAGCAATACTAATTTTGTTTGGTAAGTACCAGTGGATGTAATTTGTGCCCTGTTTAATCCTTTCAATCTTTTCTATGTTGTTTTTGCAGATAAAAGGGATTCATCCTCTGCTTATGTGCTTGTTCTGTCTTGATCTAAATGACTGATGACACACCTTAAGGAAGGATGAGAGTAGAAAACAAAGGAGGATATTGTATATATAGTAGGATAGGATACAATGATGCAACAAAGGAAAACTAACGGAAAATGTATGTTGTATGTTCTCCAAAAATCCACAAAAACATGACCACACCATAGACTTGTGTAACCAGATCATAACAGTGAGGAAGCTCTGGCTTGTTTACGAAAACAGGTGACAGACCAATATGATCTCTGGAGAAGAAATTATTACGCCTGATCTGCTCTTCTCTACCTTACCTGATCTAAAAATGAGTTCGATCCAGAGGGAAATTGTTAAAATCAGCCAAACAATAACGACAATTTTTTCCGTTTTTCCACTGACTGTATGTCTGAACTCTAAACTGTTATTTCCTGAGAGAGGGTTTCTCTGTGTGGTATTTACAGCACATATGTTCTACATCAGTGTTTGTGTCTGAGTGTATGCCAGCTGGCTCTGCACGTCCAGGCTTGTATCAGTAAGCTCTAGCTGCTAACTGTAAGACTCCCTGCTCATTAGTCACTCCAGCATAAGCTGATTGGTGGCTCACACACACAGACATGTAGGCAACGCTACCCAGAGCAGAATGAAAACATAAGCTTGTTTAAGCATTGGGATATGTAACATTAATCTGTTTTTTGCAACAGCATCCAGTTGGAGTTATATTTAACATGGTTTCAACTTAATGTTAGTTTTATGTAAGGAGATAAAATGGCCTAATATGGAATTTTTTTTTTGTACCCCACCTCTGAAAGTGCTGAGGAAAAGTGGTTGCAGTTCTTGTGCATGAGGTGGTAGGCATTGCCCTTGTATTCCTTCCCCATTTCCTCCATGATCTTCTCCACATCCTCCTCTGTGAAGTCCGTGCTGCCCAGGACTATGGCTTCTCTGCAGAGGGGAAACCAACATCATTCATCACAGAGCGCAGGGTCATTTTATTATGCTAAATAAATGGATCGCTTCAAAATATGGTAATATTCAGTAAAAATCCAATTTACATAAATGTTTTAAATTGCTCTTATAGGACGATCGATGCATTTCTAATAAGAGTATTTTCAAATTTTCTTTAGGAGGTTATCAGAAAACAGTCTTTGAAAAGACTCGTACCTGAGTCATTTCTCCCTCATGATCCAAACCTACAGTCTCCTACTCTGTATGAGGACACCATGCAAGGCTGTGTGTTTGTTTGTGTGGAGTCTCTCTAAAGCCATAGGGCAGGTCAACTAGAGCAGAAGTAATACGCAGCAGCACAGCAGCTCTGGATAAACAGAGGCTCTCCTAACATACTGAACCGACTTCTCTGCCATTTCTCTGACTTCAATCCAACTGCAGAGCAAACCATTCAAAATAAAACCCTCTGTTGCAGTTAACTAAAGGACCAAACCCAACCTCAATAAAGCAATCTGACAGTCTATATCTTTGTATTAATAAAATACAACATGGAATTGCATATATTCCTTGTTTTGAGGAATTCCAATATGTAACATGGCACAAAAATAATTATATAATTTACCGGTATGTAATATTTTTACTGAATTATGTCAACTCCATAAGGCCCTTTTTCCAAGTTTCTGGAACATAAAAGAAAATAAATGCAATAAAAATGCATTTTATGTCAGTAATTAAATATAATAAAACGTTTGTATTGCTATTGTGGAGGATTTCCATTGATTTTTGAAGAGACCTGCCCTCTCCCATTTAAAAAAAAAATGCAAATGCACACCCCTGTACCCTCTCCTGAGAGGGAACGCCTATTAAACGCGTACGGGAGCGTGCACAAGCCCATTTCTCCTCGTGCACTCTCTGTTTAAAAGTTGCTGTTTGCAAGAAGAAATTTTTCCTCCATGTCAGGCTCACCATCGGTAAGTAAAAATAGGGACCAGCAAGTAGGATGGCTTTACATAAACATATCACCAGAATGATTGACATTTAGGAGGACCACTTATTTTGATGATCCAGCCGGAAAAAGGACATCCTCCACTATACCTTTAAATATGTTGATAGAACAAACAATCTTTAAATGGCATATACACATTCCCTCTTTTCTTTGAGGTATTACATAACCATTCTGATTTTGAATAACCTTGAAATATTTCCTGTGTTTATTTTGAAAGAGATTGTAATCTTAAATCCAATATAAAATCAGAAAAATTTCAAATCCAAAAATATATGCCTTTTATACACTAAAACAAATGCATCAACCTCAAGGCCAGTGGTCGGTCCTGGCCTAGTAGTGCAATTTATCCAGCCCTCAGGACCAAAACAAACACTAAGATGCCATATGAAATATCGGCATATGTTTTAATAAAGTGTAAAAAGAGGCTAAACTTGTTAAATTAATGGGAGTAAAATGATTAAAAAAAAATAGCTGGGAGTTCTTTGAAAATTAAATGTTGAAATCCAAAGTTGTATTTATAAGGCAGCAATGGGCCCTTTAAAAAAGGCTTGATGAGGTAGAAGTGACCTCATATTAAAATGAGGTGACAACCTTCCACTAGAAAGTGGAAGTCTTTTCTTCGTAGCAAGAGATTTAACCTCTTAACATCCACCTCATTTTGGGTAATCCTCGCCTATTTTGCATATCCAAATGGAAAAGCAAATAACTTAGGAAGTGTAAGCTCAAATTACATGTGCAATACATTATTTAAAAGCTAACACCCTCTAGTTTCTGAATATATTAATTCATACTGGGTGAGCAGAAGACAGACCAAGATGCATCAGTTCAAACATGACTCAAAGTTGTTGTTTTTTATTCTCGGAAATTATGTTTTGCCTTTTTTGAACAGATATTCTTGAGAAAAAGCAGGTTTTATTGTATTATATTTGTTTTACATCATGTCAACCACAAATGCAGAAAAGTTCAGACCTCTAGCTATAACAGTTCCAGAGCTGTGGGGTTTTGAACCTTTTGTGGCTCCACCTACTGTTAAAACTTTTTTCTGGTGAAATTTTATGCATTCTGAATTATTACCCCTACTTAAGATCCACCAAATCGCTGGCAACCCAGTGGTTTTAAAATGGCAATCAAGGTACATTTCTACAGCTCCAACATGGTGGAGAATCTTAGTTTTAATGCAATTAATGAAGAGAAAAGGGGTTAGATTTCCTCAATTGATCTACAATAAACAATTAGAGAAGATTAAAGAAAAAGGACTAATTACTGATCAGGATCTGATTGTTGCAACTCTTGTTAAATACAATGACAAAAAAAATCTTTATGATGGGAACAAAGGTACTACTCCACTTACCATTGACATTAAGACTTTTCTGTTGGACGCTATCACTTAATGATGACTGGTCCCTAAATTTGGCTGTTTAGAGTGAGGTGTTTGACTTCGAGTAAAAAAGAGGTAGTTGGAAAGAGAAAAAAAATCTAAATAACTTGAGACATTCTTTGTGTGCCAATTCTGACATTTACTGCCTATTTAAATATTTTTTGTTGTTTAACTGCTTTGTAACTGCATCTGTAGCGGATGAAGAAACAAATCTGCAGTTTTTCTGTCTTCATTGAGATCATTCTGTTTTTAGTCTAAAGTGGACTGAATAACTATCTCAGCTAAATGGTTGATTATGCAATAAGTGAATCAGCTGAATTTACGCAGAAGACACGTTTTCTGACTTCCAGGTTGCGTAATAATTTCCAAAGAAAAAAGAAAGAGAGACATTGTGCTTGTCTGAAAAGTAATGAAACCAACCCCGCCTACGTACTTGAACTTAAACGTTTCGCCAAGTTCAGTTGCGTCACCTGGAGTGATCTCAAAGATCCCTGAGAATGGGTATGGATGTCCACCGTAGGCAAACTCTGAACACAAGAACAGACTCATTTTAGCACAAGTAGAAAGAAAGGCCTTCGTTAACTAATGTTTGTAGACATGTCTTAGAGGAAAAAAATATTTTTCACTATATTAGGATGATACCTTCTGAGCATTTAAAAAAAAAAGCATATACTTCCAGAACTATCAGAGTATTTGGTATATAATCTCTGGCCAACCTTACCTCTTCCATAGATCTCAATTCCTGAGTGAAAAACTCCAATACCCAGAGAGCTGGTGAACTCATTGATCCAATACTGCAACATAATCAAAAAAAGAACACGTTAGGTCAAAGTCTGCATTATATACTGCTGGGTAAGTGAAATGCTCCATACTATGCTTAACCCGGTTACGCACAGCATGTATGGACAACATTTAATGATACTTCAAGGCCTATCTGCAAAGTTTCTAGTCCATCGAACCCTATAGTCAAAATATTTGGTGAACCATCCAATTTATACCAAAACCAGCAGAACTCTGTATTTTAGCTGGAAGATTTTACTGTAAATGTGTTAAACTAATATATATAATGTCATAGAGGGGCAAGTGTAAGGCCCATGCCTATAACAGACAGACAGACAGATATTAGGGCTGCAACTAACATCTAAACTAACTGTTGATTATTTCTTTGATGAATCGATTATTATTCGGAAAGCCAAAGGTTTCTTAAAGGAGGTTTCTTAAAGAAAAGTCCACTTGAGTTTTGGATAAATACAAAATGTTAACATATCTTATTACAATCTTGGTATTATTGCTGCTCATGGTGTATTGTTTTTTTCAGATATGGCATGTTTTATAGACTCTATACTCCAGTTAACGATTAATTTATATATATATATATATATATATATATATATATACATACATACACACAACAACTAACCAGTAATGGAAAATATTACCACTAGAATGAAAAATAAAAAACCACAAAACACATTAGTACTTTAAAATAGTAATATTTTTTCACACTAGTAAGGCAATGATGACATACTTTGTAGGCCTATATGGACTTCCAAAAAAATGCTATTTCAATAAATTTTTCATCACAAAAACAAGAAGTCCAAATGAACCTTTGATCCTTCAACAAAACCTTAAATGCAATCACATCAGGCTAAAATGCAACACAATGATGCAAATCATCACTATTTTTACATTCACTTATTACTCTGGCCATTTTGTTTTATTTTGACATTTATGTTTCCTGTTTAAAATAGAGACTCTCAGTGCCAGATGACTAGAGGTGAGTATTGGCATGAATGTTGCGATTCGATACATGTCGCGATACTTGGGTCACGATACGATATTATCACGATATTGCAGTATCACTATATATTGCCATATTTTCCCCAGCTATCAAAATCAAATGATGAGATAAAACAGCAAGTGCTGTATATTTTCATCAAAAAATATTGATTAGGTATTATTAACCATGTTGTTTGGGGTTTTCTTCCACTGTGACTGCCTCAAATACAGATTTGGTGCTGCACGCACAGTTAAAGGGCTCCACAGCGCTTTCTGCCAGAGTGGTGGTGCAGAGGTAGCCCATTTTCCCATCAATGTTTTATGTAACCATTTTTTTTTTAAAATCGATACTAAGAAGTGAAAGATCGATATTATATTGGGCAGCCGAATATCACGACATATCGCCAAAACGATTATTTCCCACACCCCTACAGATGACAACATATATTTGGCCCAATTCTTTAAACTAAGGTGACAGAACCAACAGCTGCCATCCACAAATGTTGGAAATGACATTTATTGGTCAGAGTCTCACATAGGAATAGTATAAAAATGTCTATTAGGGACACATTACTGCCTTAACTGCAGCAGCATTTCTCTCTCATTCTACCAACTGACCAGTAGGTAAAAATAATATATTAGCACAGGAAGAGCTTTTATACTTAACTCACATGCTGCTTTTTATAATTTAAAATCAGCATAAACTTTCCAATGTTCACATTGCTTAATTCATCTGCCGCTGCTTCAAACTTGTGATGTAGAGAGTTTGTAGAGATAACGTCTTCTGGGTAAATATCACAATATACCCAGGAGATGTAAAAACCTGCCTCAGGTTGAAGTTTTTGACACAAAGCAACATTTTGATAATCTGCTGTTCTTTTGGCGACAAAGAAACAGTTTTAGAACCAAACTTGTGATTTTCTTTTTCCTTTGGGGCTACCCCAAAAATAAAGGAAGTCTTTGTCAACTTGTTGGCTATGACTGCTCTCTTTAGAAACTTTATGTGTGAAAAACATGAACAACAACAAAACCCATGCATCGCTGCAAGAGAATCCTCTCATGAACAGTTCTAAAACATTAAAGGCTGCTGATGGGAGTCAAAGTAACTGAGACAATGAGTGTCTGGGATATTTTTCCACAAAGTTATAGCAAGTAATTTGAAAAAGACTGCTTTAAATCTTTGCTAAGTGTTAAAACATTTCTTAAACAAAGGGATGAAAACAGAGCAATGACTAAACTGAAACAGCTTTTGCTGTATTTTTGTGGTTAAACCCCAAATGAACGTCACTGCTCTAAAAATGCAAAGGAAATGAGAGACCGAAAGAAAGGAAATGACTATCAGACATACATATAAGGGTTTATCGAGTCTGCTTTTAGCTGGTTATCTTAAAAGTCTGATTTTTAGGTCTTAAAAGCCAATTTTTTCTTTTCAGATCACATTTAAATCTAAGTTTCTACCTTCATGCTTCAGAGAACAAAGGACAAATCAAATGCTGAACTCCTGAAACTCCAACAAGCTTTGCAACGGTGCAAAAAGAGTACATGTACATCACAGTAACATAATCCTATCTTTAATTATTTAGCATCAATAAGACCTGATAGCGGTGAGTTGTTCCCTCTTGGTCAGGGTCCGGCTCTCGATAAAATGAAGGAGTTTATATTTTTTGTAGTTTTGTTATGATGAGCAAGGAGATGGGACTGGGTTCTTATCTGGAGTAATGCAGGCATTGCTTTGATCTTTCATATCAAAGACTGGTCATATGCTTTCACACAGAATTTGGGAGATCCTTTATACAAGCAGGTCAAATAAACCTCTTTCGTTTAATCCTGGGACTCAGTCAGCTGATGACGGGATGAGGAGTTCCTGGTTCTGGCATCGCCACAATGCAACGGTTCCTCTGAGAGGAGATCCCAGGCCTTATTGGAGGTCATATTTCCCTTCTGGGTTAAGATTTCCTTGGTATCCCCAGAATCAGCTGGAGAATCAATGAATAAGCAGAATGGATGGGAGAAAATGCATTTAATATTTTTAAGAATTTCAACTCAAACTTTCTGTGACAAAAGTCTGCCACAAACTAATAATTTTTTACCTTCTATTTCCACAATGAAGGTTGTTCCATTAAAAGTGCCTCTAATGTTTTATTTTATCACCAAGCTTTTGTTTTTTTCTTCTTAATGACAGCAGAGGGACACAATAAGCACATCCTCCTCAGTTACAAACAGACCTAATGTCCTACCATGTTTTCTCATTGACAGAACAGGGTGAGATACTCCACCCGTCTGTCTGACAGTCTAGCAGGCAGTCAGGTGGTGTAAAGATAATGCTCTCTCATTACAGGGCTGCACTAAAGCACTCAGAGTGAGCCAGAAAATCCACTTAGTGGAGACAGGAGCAGGACGGTCAGGAGAGACAACAGGATGGGGAATGTGGGAGAAGAGAGAGACTGGTGCTGCACTTACATTCCTGAAAATCACGTGAGGCTATTGATCCACAGATGGAAGGATGAATTTTCATCAGTCTTAAGCACAGACACGGTTATGCACAAAAAGAAGTAAACAGATAAAATGTCAAACTTCATCCTTCTGTTAGGAAATAAAACAGATGCAATTCAATACTGGAAAAAAGGGATTTTTTTTCTTATTGTTTTGTTTTTGTTTTCTACTCTATCACTTTAATCAAGATTAACAACTATCTAACTCCTCTTGGGTCAATAAAAACATCACAAACATTTAATTTTACACATTTTTTTTAAATGAAAGATCAGATGAGGTTTTAGGGAGCGTCCCGCTGGTAGACCAGAGTCTTATCCCACTGAGACCATTACTACATGTCTTCCCCTCTCATTCATCCCATTTCCTGTCTGGTAACTGTGTGAAATAATGACATCAGATAAGGATAGGGACATAAAGAAGAATAAACTACCTGCTGTGTGACACAGAAACTAAGCACATACAAAAACTGAAGGTAATGCAATAGTAATAAAAACTCAAGCAGAAACTGTAATTATAGTCCCATATGACTAATCGACTTCCTGTAGGTCTGCAGGAGCTATTTCTGGGGCATTACAGTGACATTATTCAATTACCCACCTCCACGGTTTACTACCAGGTGTAGCAGCACAGAAACAGACCAAATGGTATTAGCACATAGGTCAAAGTTTCCAAGTATCTGAAGAAGTAACGCATCTGCTGTAAGAATTGAAACCATTGGATTATTTACTGCAGGAATGAATGATGCTAAACTAACCAGTTTAGTGGGGCCTAGCTAAAAACTCATAAGCACCATCTACACTACCCTCTGAAAACCTTCGATGCCGAGCTTGTTTCCTTATGGCTGTGTACACATCACGCTAGCACAGTTCCTCGCCTCCTAGTGACGATCTACGGTACTACTGCTCTCTAGGGGTAAACAAGCAAACCAACATGGCGGCGCCCGTAACATTCAGGAAGTTTGCGGAGAGTCAGGCAAAGAAGGCAGCCTTTGGTGAATTTACTTGACTGAGCCGGATTGTGGGATGTGGATACGAGAAACGATAGTTTAATCAGGGCTTACAGACGTGGGAAACAATGACAGACGTTGAGATTCATCACATTGCTAAGCAGACTCATCACTGGAAATCGTGTGGCAAGGCAGGGAAGCTTGTATTTTTATGAATGTCGGAAATTTCATGATTATGGAGGCTAACTGTAAGGAGAGGACGCAGTTTGCTCAAGCGCTCTTTTTTTATCTGAGAACCAACGCAGAACTGAACCATGGCGAGCCCTACTGATGAACTAGTACCAGTTTAGTGCATTTTGGTTGTGTCTGGCGCAGCCAGTTGTGCGTGCCATTTACACTCAACAGTTATCACATTACCGTGCTCGGACCAATCTCGGCACGGTTTCAGAAGGGTAGTGTAAATGGGGCTATAAACTCATATTCCCCCCCCCGAAAAAAGAAATATTGAAACGGTGGGTTTACAGGAAACACTCTAAATTTTGTTTTTTGTTTTCTAAAAAAAAAGTCTTTGCACAAGATGTTTGCTAAATGGCTGAAATAACCTTTTACTTAATCCACCTTACATCAACTGTTTTGATTGGACAAAATATTAGTACATTTAGCTGATTTTTCTTCATTTAATTATTTTAGGATTTAAACTGAAAAAGAAAAAATATACAAATACATTATTTTCCAAATGAGTTCAAATTTGCATTACATTTTTAAATATATAAACCTAACATTTGTAGCAAAGAATATCTTCTAATATCAACTTATAGAAAGCTCAACAGTTTCTGAGTGAGTTTTCAATAAAGTGCCAATTCTCTTTTTAGTGAAAATGAAAAAAATATATCTAAAGTACATAAAAGCATCACTTGCTTTCGCTTTCTATTCAGGATTTTGAAACAGGTCTTTAACATCGAAAAGCCTAATGTTATCTGAAGAAAACAGAAGAGTTTAACCAACTTGTTTTCTTCATGCAAAAAGAGACGAAATGATAAATAACTGCAGTTCAACCATTACCAATTAAAAGGCACAATAAACCATCACCTTTTATTCTGTTTCCTATCATATCCAGGTGGTCTCGTTCTGCAGAAATCTTGTTAACTGAATCAGTATGACAATAAAATACATTTTCCTGCTGTTCTTTCGAAGGATGAGTTAAAAATAAACCCAATGACTTAGTCATGAACTGACACATTGACACAGTTAATCCAGCAGACGTTTCCTGCCCAGGTGTTGCAGCAAAGAGGACGCGCAGTAATTAAACTTCAGTTACTTCAGCTTTTTTTTTTATCCCTTGTCGTCTTCCAGCTGATGGTCGCTCTTAGAATCGGCACATCAGCGGTGTAAGCCATCATTAGTGGAAGAAAGAGCGCTGTGCAACGAAAATAACCACCTGAGCAGAAACACAACGAGGTAAATAGTAGAGAAAAAATTCAACGATTGTTTCCCACCATCAGGTATTTTAGCTAACAAGCTAATCTAATTATTTGAGGAATAATCTTAGTCCCGTTGTTAAATCACAATAATATTTAATTTCTCTAGCTACTTCTTGATTATCTGGTCACCTTTAACTAAAACCTAAAAAAAAAAAAAGAGATTCTTCAAAGTTTATTATAATGAGATACTCATCTTAGGAAACTGACAAAGGTCTGTGTAACTCTGCAACGGTCTAAAACATTAAACAGTCCGCCAGGAAGTGAATATGAAAATCAACCATCCAGCAGTTACTATAACTGATCTTGAGCTGTCCTCACTGCAGAGGGAAACTTCTGGCTTTCTGCTTTGAATGTGATATCTGAATCTAAACACGAGACAAAAGACTAGCCTGTCGTTGACCTCAACTCATTTCACTTTGCATTTTCAAAACTCAAAGAGAACACTGTGTTCAAAACAGACACAGAGCTAGCTTACACAGCAGGGAAATATCTTCTCTTTCTTTTGGAAGAACAACAGTTTCATCAAGCTTAATGCTAAACATGTCATGAGAAGAAGGAGCACAAAATTCTACTTTTCATACTCAGGTTATGTGGGATGAATCACCCTGAAAAGACGGTTCTGTCCCAACTATAAAACACGGTGGTGGTAGCATTATTGAGTGTGGATGCTTCACTGAAAGTGCAGGGAAGACAAATCATAAAACAGCACTGCAAAAACGATCTAGAAAGTCAACATTTCTTAAATTAAGTGTATTTACGCTTAATTTGAACAGGTAAATAAGATAATCTGCCAATGGAATGAGTATTTTTACTCTTAAAATAAGATAATTAGATAATATGCACTTGAAATAAGACAATGCAGTTGTTTTTTTTTATTATTTTAAATGTATATTGTCTTGTTTCATGGGTAAAGTGTCTCACTTCCCTCCTCAATTCCAAAAAAAAAAAAAAAAAGGATAAAAAAATTACTTATTTAAATGTCAATATTTTTCTAGTGAGTGCCATCTTTTGACTTATAAAAGACTTCAAACTGCTACAGAAGTTGACCTTCCACACAACACAACTAAAAAAAAAAAAAAAAAAAGTTTTAAGTTAGAATAGCCAAAAGTCTGGATTTAATGCCAATTGTTGTGTGGAGAGACATGAATATTGATGTTCACTAAAAGGCTTTATCTAGTGTGACTCAGCTCTAACACTTTGCAAAAAAACTGAATTCAGTTTCTAGACATGTAAAACTGGTACTGAGGTCACTCAAATGAGCCAATTCATGTGTTTTTGCTAAGTTTGGATTCAAGGGAAGAGTACAAAAACAACCCACACCCTCCATTTGTAATTGTCCCTTTTACAGAACTGTATGTGAAAGAAAGAGGCGCTTCAAGCGTTTCTTTTTTTTAAACAGTTTAAGGAGGTCTTCCTCTCTTAGCTCTGTCTAAGCTAGCATGTTGGCTTCCCTGCAATATGCTGCGGTAGAAAAAAAATCAGATGAAGATAAGGACTTCTTAGACTTTACTGAGAAGTGACTTTTGAGGCCAGCAAGACAAGTTAGAAATGAGAGTAAGTGAAAGATTCATGGGACATAGAGGGCAGGAAGAAGATGACAGAAGAAAGAGGAAATAACAAGGAAAAGGTATGGAATGAGAAAGAAAGAGAAGAACAGGAGGGAAGAAAAATACAAACAGCTAAAAACTGTTACAGAAGTGTGTTAAATGCAAAATATTTCAAGAAACCCTCAAAGCATGATAAGGCAAATGTTCTCCAGTTTTCTTTGAACAGCAAGGATCAATCTATAGGAATAGCTTAGTACCTTTCTTACTTGCTTAAAGCGCTAACGGAGAGCATGTCAGAAAAATTTTTTTATTGGGGTATGAAAACTAAACATTTTATAGACAAAAACAACCAATGGGAGAAGGGGCAAAAGAATATAAAGAAGTGCAATGAGGAACAAACATGGAAAATGTATATGGAGCTTCAGTTTACAGTAATCCAACTCACCATTGATAAAAGGGAGGATCTTGATTTTATAGTTAATCAAAGACTGTTTTAAATGTAATCTACACGTCACGGGGATGAGAGATTTATCAGCAAATCAACTAATAAAAAAACCCTCAGAATGTAGTAAAGACTACATGGTGTCAGCATTGTTGCTAAAATTGAACTTGGGCCCAACTGTACACCAAAAACAGAAGTGTACATTTCATTTCTTAACATGCACTTTTTTTTTATCATTTCCTGTTTAAGTCTTCGACTCATCATCATCCTTAACATGTCACAAAGAGACAGAAAGTGACTTCTTTCAATATGCTAATACGATTTTCTTTTTGTATAGCAACACCAGATTAAGAGGAAATATTACCTTTGAACCATTTTCCCCTTTCTGAAACAAACAATTAGTAGTATGCATACAAATATATCTGTTATAAGTTTAAAATCTTCCTCTATGGGTCTAATTAGAAGAACTAAGCTATGCTTTGGCTGCACCGATTAAAGACTGTAATAAAGAAATAAGGGAAAAAATATTTTAAAATTATAACATTATGTGCATGCCACCAAACAATAAAAACACAAATGATTTACTGTATATTATTTTTTTCATTTACAAAAGTCTGTTTGGTTCATATCTCTATAGTTTCAAATGAGAAAAGCAATCTGGAGCTCTGGGGGATGGGGGAGGCCACTCCTATGAACCAGCTCCCCCACAGCCCCCAGCTAGACAATGTCACATGTTTATTACATTCTTTTAAAAATGAATTCAGGCAATAAAAGATAGAAACCTTGAGGTGGAGTTAAAACCCAATTTTTAAAACATTGCATTAACTGAGTTTTGGTGTATAAATATATAAAAAACATGAATTCTCACTCTTTTAAACCATAAAAAAAGATTATTTTCAATAAATAATAAAACAACAGTATGATTAAAATTCAAAGAATATTTCCAAAAAAAAGAAATGGTGGGGTTGCATGAAAGAAAAGCATCCTGGGAATGTCCTGGAAGATGGCGACACTGAAAGCTGCTGATCAGCCATGCCTGTTCAATGTTAGCTAGATCAGAACTTATTTGACTAATATGTTTTCATCTCACATTTAGCGTACAGTAGAATGTTTAAATAGTGCACAAATATGATAGCCTGATAAACCAGACTAAATGTGAGATTAAATGTGTAATTTAGTCTGGCCCTGATGAATGAGACATCAGAGAACAAGCGGTTGTTTTTCAAACCGCTGTCTGTGCCTATTGGCCAACGCTCTGACCAATGAGCACAACTGATTGTGACGTAGTAAGCGCGACAGAAAGCTGGTGGGGGAGTGTAAACAAACAGCCTGTCGGTAAATACGTCCTTCTTAAAAGTGAATGAGCGTAGAGCCTCTTCCTGCTCACGTTTCAATGATAACCCCAAGTCTGATCCTTTCAAAACTGATTCTAAAGCGTAGTCAACCCGAACTGTTTGATAGTTGTTGCCATCTTCTTTGTTGTGCTTTCTCCAGCGTTGCGCAGCTTTTTCTTCACGCCCTCAAAACCCCTCCCACTTTGCATCCAAAAGTTTAAAACACATCTCTGTGTTGTGATTGGCCTGCCAGTTCTAGGGCCTGGGACATTGAGGCTAGACCCACTCGCAAGCAAAAATGATTTTGGCCGCTGGTGGGTGGGGCTAGTTTACTAGGCTACAATATGATTCAAAACGCTGCAATTGAAACACAATTCACACTTTGTTCAATGTGCTTTCGCTGGGCCATCCTATCATTACGCTACCAATCACTGAACATTTCTGGAGGTGTCCCTGGTAGTTATTCCTTCAAATAATGAAAAACAAGGCTGTAACCACCACGGTGAAGTTAGTTTTAAGTCAATATTAGATATTTAAGCTCCACAGGGTTGGGGGCACCTAGCTCACGCTTGAACTGATTCAGGAACTCACACTTGGACAATACCTCTAATAAATTCTTTGTCTTGTGGCCAAATGATGAAAAAAAAACAATAGTAATTTGTGCTACTAGATTACACAAATGAGGTACACACGTTTCAATTCAACTTTAAGTCATTTTCACTTTTTTAAGTCGTTTTTGTTACTCAAATGTGTTGTTTTTCTTCAATAGCTTCAAGGTCCTGAGATGTCATGTACCTGACTGACATCTGAAGATGAGGCACACTTATTTTTATTTCATTTTAAGCCTTATTATTATTTTCTTTAGTTTTAAAGCCAACATTTTGCATTTTTCTTCAATAGCTTGAAGACCATATGACCTAATAACTAAAAATCTGTCAGAAATTGTTCTCATGACTAGACACAAGAGGCACACTCATTTTATTTTTTTTAATTCTAAGCCTTTTTATAGATATTCTTTTAAGATTCTTTTATTAATTATTTTTCTATTTCCTCTTTTTCTTTCAGCTCATCTGCTCTCGAAAGGTTTGAGTTTTTGTTGATTAAAAAGATTGACCTTAATTGTTTCTTGTTAAGAAATAAGAACAGGGTCTGTTTAACAACCTTGAGTTGGAAATGTCAATGACACGTTAATTTCCAATTGAATCTGGATAACAGGCCTCGCACTGCCTTTATAAAAAAAAAAATGACATGATATATACCATATGTGTTAGGCACTAACATATCTCAGAGTAATGTGGATGTCATCCACTGAATCAAATTAAGCACAAAATATTATTTTTGGTCATACCGTGTCTGCTCTCTGTTTCTTACTAACATCAGTATCACTGGCAGCTTTACTCTCCCCCATATGACAAGGTATAAAACCCCAACATGTGTAAACAGGTAATCCATTAGTTCATGAAACTTTGTCATAAAGTGTACTTATCGCTAAAAGAAATTCTTTACATGTGTGAAAAGAATAAAGTTGAGATATGACATGGTTTCTTGGGATCTGTTTAATGTTACTCTGGGTCAGAGGTCACTGATTAGCGGACGCAGGTCCGCATCCGGACCCACCTGCTCACTAATCCAGACCCAACCTTATTTCAAACATTTATAAATTGCCGCATGTTGTCCGACGTCAGTGTCCAATTTCACTTGTGCCACTTTTCCTGTTTGTATGGTAAAGCCCTGCGGGACCAGGATAAATGAGATGCAGTTCTCTTTTTCTGGCCATTTTAACGTTTAAATGACCCCACAAATGTGATGCTCCAGAAACACAATCTGCCCAAAGGAAGGTCAGTTTTGTAGCTTCTGTAATGAGCTAAACTGTTTTCAGATGTGTGAACATGACTGCAAAAGGGCTTTCTAATCATCAATTGGCCTTCTGAGCCAATGAGCAAACACATTGTACCATTAGAACACTGGAGTGATAGTTGCTGGAAATGGGCCTCTATACATCTATGTATATATTGCACCAAAAACCAGACATTTGCAGCTAGAATAGTCATTTACCACATTAGCAATGTATAGAGTGTATTTCTTTAAATTTAAAACTAGTTTAAAGTTATCTTCATTGAAAAATACAGTGCTTTTCCTTCAAAAATAAGGAAATTTCAATGTGACCCCAAACTTTTGAAGGGTAGTATATATATATATATATATATATATATATATATATATATATATATATATATATATATATATACACCCTAAAAAATATGAAAAGGCTTAAAACAGAATAACGAATGAATTAGCCTCATCTGTCCCATCTACTAGAGCAATTTCATATAGATTTTCACTCAATTGGTGACCTAAAGCTATTGAAGAAAAACAATTTGAATTAAAATGTGTGCATCTCATTTATTTAATCTAGTAGCATGAATTATTATTGTTTTCCTTTAGTTGGCAACAAGTGTTAAAATGTTTTTCTTTTTGTTTCTACCATAGTGTTCGGTTCGGAAATTTGTTGACGGTCCCTAAGTGAACCACTACCCATGAGCAGAGGGAGCAACAGAGAAACACAGTATTTTCACTTTCCTCATAAAAAAGAACGTCCCAGTGTTTATTTTACAAAGTGTTTCTAAAATACCGATGAACCAAAGCGACATAAAAGCTTCATATCGTCCTTTTTTCTTACCATATCATAGACATTTAGTATGATCGGCTCGTTTGCCATCACTGGCATCAGGATCTCGGCCCCTTTCCTCTCTTCTTCCCCGCGGCTTTTTCCTTCTCCTTCCCTCGGTGCGAGATCCAAACCCTCGCCTCCTAAACCGTCTTGCCGCCGTCACTTTTTCTAGGCGGTATATTCAGTTTGAAAATTCTATTATTAACCTCGCTGTTAAAACGTAGCAGTTCCGATGATATATCCTATCGTCCAACATCTGACTGGCTTTGTCCAAATCCCCGCTGAGGGGGGGAGCAGCGGCGGCGGACGGATGAGCCTCCTCGGTGTCCAAATTAAACCACTAGCTAAACCCGCCGGCTACCGGCGTCGTAAAGAGATATATTTGAGCTCCATTTACAGTGGAAAAATTTTTGTCTCATCTTCCAAGAACAGCCACTGTTATAAACAACATACTTCTGAGTAGTGATGGGTCCAGATACGCCGATGCGCATGCGCAGATTCACGGAGCGAAACAGCAATGTCGGTGAGCGTGTTGTTCCAAGAAAGTCACGTGATTGATAGTTTGTAACTGACTGGTGCCCTCTGCTGCCTTCGCGTGGTAGCGGAAATACTAAAACTCAACCTGAAAATTGCACATTATCACCCACTTATGTCGTAATTACCATTCCCACTGGAAACAATATACCAGTTTAATAGTGGAGAAACTATTGGTCAGCTTTATACTTTTTTTTCCATACAGAAAAACTATTTTCTGAGAATGTATGTATTTATGAGCAACTATGCAAATTAACAAACATCTAAAAAAAAAAAAAGTACACCATTATTATTAAACTGGTATATTGTTTTTTTTTTTAGAGTTGTGAAACAATATTGGACCCTGCAAAACACAGATTTGCCTTCAGAAAGCCTTAGAAGGGCAACAGTCATGTTAAAAAAGTAAACCTATGCATGAAATTCTTTTTTTTTTTTTTTTTAAGTGTTTTCATAAGGTTTTTTTTTTTGGCATTCATATAAATATACTGGTGTGTGATAACTTAGCAAAACGTCTATTTTGAATATATATATATATATAATATATATATATATATATATATATATATATATATATATATATATATATATATATATATATATATATATATATATATACAATCTGGGGCCTGAGCAAGACCCTTATCCCCACATTTTGTTGCTCTTTACTTGTCACAGAGTAATGACGAGATAAAAGCTGAAATATATTAATACAGTACATTTTATATTTATCACCGTTTTAACTTGTGTCGTTTTTAAATGACCGTTATTGTTTGATTTTTATCAGATGCTCGCTACTAGTCATTCTATTCATTTGATGCATCCTCTTCTTCCTGTAGCAGATGAACTAGGAACTCTATTACTGTCA